>NC_068987.1:106526031-106528790 GCF_001194135.2 Octopus bimaculoides
GTTGGTGATGGCGGTTGTGGTTGTGGTAGTTGTGGTGGTGTTGGTGGTGGTGGTGTTGGTGGTGGTGGTGTTAATACCACTGGTTGTAATAGTATTACCGATAGTATTGGCGACGGCGTTGACGATGGTTGTTCCGCCAAACTCGTGCTGAAAATCGTTGTAGCTGTAGTAGTAGCGGTGGTAGACGCATTGTAGCAGTGGTAGTGTTGGATATGTATCCTCTTGATAGATCTGATGATGCATATTAATGTGATTGTAATGTTGGTTTTTCACAGTGGTGGTCATGGTGGAGATATTGATCGGGTTGCTGATGGTGTTGAGTGTGGTAGATGACATGGGAATGACGAAGTACTGGTGGTTGTAGTACTGGTGGCGGTTGAGGTGATGATGCTGTAGTGTTGGTGGTTGTCATTTATTGCGTGAGTAGTGGTGGGTATGGTCGGAATAGTGGCAGTGATAGTGATGATGGTAATGTTAATGATATGTAATGGTAGTGGTTTTGGTACAGTTTTCGCAATGGTAGTAAGGTTGCTATTGGTGGTGATTGTGGAATATAGTACCGGTCGTAGTAGGTATGGTGTCTGTCGTCTTAATGTCGTGGTGATGGTACTGGTAACGGCATTGAACGTAGTAGTAGTAGTAGTAGTAGTAGTAGTAGTAGTAGTAGTAGTAGTAGTAGTAGTAGTTGTAGTAGTGTTGTTGTTGTTGTTGTTGTTGTTGTTGGTGGTGGTGGTGGTGTTGGCAGTGGCGGTGGCGATGGTGATTGTGGTGCTAGTGGCGGTGTTGATTTGGCGCTGTTTGTGGCGTCATTGATTTTGGTGTTATTAGTGATACATTGGAGAAGTCTAAACTTAAAATGTTGCGATGGTCATATTTGGAATGTGAAGCTAACTATTAACAATCTGGATTTGCTCCTATGTCTCATATGTGCCTGATTAGGTGGTATGTGACTTAACAACAACAAAAACAACAACAACAACAATACCAACGAAGGTGGAATAACCATAAGGCAAATACGTGGTCGCTAGACACGGTATACATAACTACCAAAGCACAACTTACCTTTATAAACAAACGAAGAACTCATTGGAGAATGCATTCATTTAAGACATGATCGTAACTGCTGAAATGACTTTGGACAGAAGTCTACTAAATCAGGTCCTGTCTACAGCTAAATTCGCATAAAAACAGCAACATCGAAGAAACCACACTTAACACAATTGGACTCAAGCATTTCTAAAATATTACTTTAGAAATTTAAATAAATTGATGAATAATCCAATTTACTGATTAAGTTTAGCCTGAACTTAGAAACTGTCTGAGAAACTGTGAAGGAACATTATGGTTTGAGCCATGATATTTTGTTGTTACAGAGAAATGTTTTTCCAACAGGTGTGTACATAATAAGAGAACAACGTAAGCATGTATACCTCAAGCAATGGTCTTTGAGTTTCTTCAAAAATGCATACACAGGAACTATCATACAATAACATTTGTAAAACGTACACAAAAATGCATTACATAATAAAAACAAGAGCGCTCAGAGAGCGCAAACCTCCGCGAAGGCAACACCAATGTCCTCTCAACGATTAACTGGAGAGGATTTTTTTTAATGAGAATATCTTAAATAAACTTGACTTCTCTCACAAATGACAATATTAAAAATGAACCACCCGCTCTGAAAAATTAAATAAAATTCCGGAAAAATAATCCAGAAACCTTCTCCTGTACCGGACCGATACCAAAATTTAAGCAGCTCGTGCCAGCCACGAGGCCAAACATCCCTGAAAGTTTCATTTGAATCCATCCAGTTGTTCTTGAGATATCTTTTCCACGGTCAAACAAACAAACAAACAAACCTGACTGAAAACAATATCTCCACCTTCCCTAAGGCAGAGGTAATGATAATGGAGTTCAATAAATAAATGAAGTGAGACATTTCGGGGAAGAAAAAGTCGAAAAAATCCACTGCGGAAGAAAAAAAAGAGACAAAGGTAACCTTCCTGTGATTTAAATTCAGAGCATAGAGAAACGAAAAAAATACCGCAAGGCATTTTTCGATTCAGCGCATCTCTTAGACAATAAGGACATTAACATTCAAAAAAGTATATTTTTATCTCATTTGCCATCTATATGAAGAAACGGATCACACAATACCTTACTAAAATACATTTTGCAAGCATGAAAATGTATCAACACATTACACACCACGTTTATGAAACCAATATATTTTATATGCTCATATACACACACGTTTAAGTAATAATAATTCAGGAGTTGTTTTTACTACATCAGAAAAGAACATCGAATATATCTCATATTATCCTATAAAATTAGACGGAAGGTAACAATACAGCATAGGTTTTATGACTTAAGTAACCTCAAGCATTCGGTATATAAATGCAGCAAATGACATTAGGAGACGCTAGTGCACCAGAAATGTAGGCTTTCAAGAAAAACAAACAAACAAAATAAACAATACCAAGTACGTTTATATAATAAACACTCAAACATATTTATATAATATTGTGTGGGTATATATATATATATATATATGTGTGTGTGTATGTGTGTGTGTGTGTGAGTGTATACATGTGTCTGCGTGCGTGTGTGTGTTGTTTGGTGTTTGTGGCGTGTTGTGTGTGTGTATCTTTGTATGCGTGTGCGCGTGTGCGCGTGTGTGTACGTATGTATGTACGAATATATGCATATATATATATATATGTATATATATATATATGTATGTATATATATATATA
>NC_068987.1:106529386-106533459 GCF_001194135.2 Octopus bimaculoides
ATATATATATATATATATAACAGTTTGATTCAGCCCCATGTATATTTAAGTTTTCTTAGGTTTCTTACAGAAACCTTGCTTGTCAGTTTCACCAACTCGAATGGAGGGATGCGTGAAGTGAAATATAGCTACCGGACACTGCGCTGTTATTGATCAAGGCGAGTCACATGGTTTCAATAGATGTGAAATCGACGTTCCAGTGACAAAGAGGGCATTAAAAATTAGAATTCAGGTGGCGCCTTGCTGTGTAATCGGTCATTGAAGGGACTGGCAGCATATACAGACGGCAATGGTGTATACGTGTTTGAATATATAGCATCTGAGTAACTGATGCATATATATGTGTATCTGCTATGTGTGTTTAAGGTACCACTTCTATGATTAGGGACTGGATCAAGCTGCTTTAAATAATAATGTATGTAACTCCTATAAAATGTGATGAGTGCTTCCCTCTGCCATTTGTGCCCGTATACACACACACATGCACTCACATATATACACACACATACACATACACACACCCATATATGTATCATATAGGTGCGCGTATACGTACATACATGCATACAAACATGCGTACATACATGCATACAAACATGCGTACATACATGCATACGCATATCTAATATAATAAATTCTAAAACTAATTTCTGTGTGTCATTGTGTCACACTTTGACCCACTCTCTCACTATTCAATGACACTGCTACTGTTCCTCATGATTGGCTGAGAGTAATAGCAGGCATAGGGACCGCGAGGGCAGTGGCAAAAACAGAGATTGAGTGAAAAAGAAAAAGAGAGGGAGAGAAAGAAATTTAGGGAGAGTTGATGATGTATTAAAGGTAGTAGTGTTGATGGTGGTAGTGGAAGTAATAATAAGAGAGAGAGAGAGAGAGAGGGGGGGGATATGACCCCATCCTAAAATGGGGACACCATCCTTGAACTCATGTTTCATTGCCAGTACCTATACAATGGCAAAAATTAAATAAATAAACATTCCAAAATTCCAAATTGAAAAGAAATCCCTCCCCTCCCTCTCTCTACCTATCTATCTGCCTGTCTCTCTACATGTCCATCTATCTATCTATCTAACTATCTATCTATCTATCTATCTATCTATCTATCTATCTATCTATCTATCCATCTATCTATCTATCTATCTATCTGTCTGTCTATCTATCTATCTATCTATCTATCTATCTATCTATCTATCTATCTATCTATCTATCTATCTATCTGTCTATCTAGCTATCTATCTCAACACTGAATCAATATACGGAATTAGCACACTGAACAATGGTAATGGGGTGCTAGTAATAGTATGAGCAGTAGTTCTGATAGAGACGGAGGTGGCTGTGATGATGGTGGTGGTGGTGGTGGTAGCCAAGGCGATCAAAGATGACGGTGAGAGTAAGTAATGTGAAAGACAGTGGTGGTGGTGGTAGAGGGGCAAGGGGAGAAATCAAAGCTATTGATGGTGGTGTCGTCAGAAGTCTGAATGGTGTGTGCATGGTGGCGATGGTGGTGGTACTGTTTATCAGGCAGCTTTGCAATAAGTTGCAACTCGACTGTAGGCCCCAAAGCTTAGTGAAGAGCCCTCTACAGGAGCTAGCTTAAAAGCCGCGTGATAGGGTGGATTTTATAATAGTACATACATACATAATTCAAATATATTATTCTTCAAAAAAATATTGTTGACATTGCCTTCAATGTCCCAGTCAGCCAAGACATCGCCTGACTACGACGCATTAGAATTAGTCTTGCCTTTATAAAGTTAAAGTCTCTGTTGAATTAAAATAATTTTTGCGTGCGTAAGTTTGAGTGAGGGTGTTAATTAGGTTTTTATATTTGATTGTTATGGAAAAGTGTTTGGAAACTATTTTATTGGTTTAATTTGGAGTTATGCTAATGTTTCGAATATATTCATGCACAAACAAATCGGTAAACAAGTCTGTAGGTGTTTCTCATTTGTTAGGTAAGCAAAAAGTGTGAAATTATTTTTGTTTCTTTCGGTATTATTGGATTTACTCAGTTTGATTTCACAAATGTTGATGAGTTTTAAATTCTTCACTTTCTGCAAGAGACAGAGACAATCCATGCAGAGGAAACCCTCCTCTTCATCTGTTCCAAGGACGGTCAGGCATTTTGTTTATTGACTATCTTCAAAAGGGTCACACCCTTTATGAAGAGCATTATGTTAACTTATGTAGTTAGGAAAGGTTATGAAAACCGAACGCTTAGGGAAACAGAGGAAAAGGGGCTGGTTTCCTCAGGACAATGATCCGGTAGACAAGTCCCCAGTTTCAGTGGCTGCTCTGCATGACTATGGATTGGAACCGGTTGATTACCGTCCCTATTCTCCTGATTTCGTCCCACCTGACAATCATCTATTACTCAACATGAACACTGGGTTGGGAACTAGTATCGCAGTGATGACGACGTCATAGCTGCTGTTGACGATTTTTAAAATCAGAATGAAAGCTTGTTCACTAACGTGATCCAAGCACTGCAACACCGATGAAAGCAGTATGTGGATTGCAAGGGAGATTATGCTGAAAAATAAACCACATTTGGTCGCATTCCATGAGAGTTACTTGGTCAGCCTATTAACATTTTAGCCGACCGTCGTAAGCATGAAAGTCTTTACTTACACATTTGTTCTCTTTCATGTATATTTCATGTCATTTGACACGTTATTGTCAGATTTCACGGCGAAAACATTGTACACACCAAGACATGTGTAAATATATATGTTCGCAGTTACATACACACATACACAAATACAAAGGAATGTTAAATTAATGAGTTGGTTACTGCTGGTTTCACAGTCACGATCTTTCATTTTTTGCTTTTTCTTAATCATAAAATATATACCTGAGGAAAAAAAAAAGCACTCCTGCTAAATATTTGCTTCCGTTAAGTTATGTGATCAAATTATTCCACCAACACATTCCACCAACACTTAGCAAAAAGTCTTTTGCTTCTTTTTAGGGGACAAAAAAATAGTTTTCTTAAAAAAGGAATAAATATCCAACAAAGAGGGGAGCAACATGAAGTGAAAAGAGAAGGATGTGTGCGATGCGTGCACAGAAAATAACAAAAGGGAATATTTGAGATACTTGTTCTTATATATGGCTCTCATCGAGTGAAGATGGCGCTTCCGAATTGAATAACGTCTGCCTTTTGCCAAACCACGGATCGTGTGTTTAAATGGAAGTCGTAACTCTGAACATTTCTGAGGATAATCCTATTCTGTATTGTATGGAGATCAAACTCTTTGCTTCCTGCTTTAGAGTCCTGATATTTCTAGAATGTTCCGGTTAAATACTATATTCCCTCTCTTTTTTCTTAAATTTCCAGATGTGTTTGTTCAGTTTTCTAGCTCTCTCTTTATCTTCGGAAAGGAAGATACATGATTATAAAAACTTGCCATAAATTTACTTTCTATCACGAATATGTAATGTTGAAGCGTTACTTCTTCCATGGTTCTACAGAGGTGATTCCACCATATAAATTATTGCTTCTGTGTCATAGAATTTCAAAGATGGTCAAGTGTTAGGGTTCCTGGATTAGCATTTGCCTTCGATTCCGTTATTGAGTATGAATATTTTATTACTTTTTTTATTCATGGCATAACGATAGATAAATTTTCAGGTTTGCTTGTTAGCTATAGTTGCAACATGCGCATAAAAATAATATATAATAGGCATTTTTACAAAATATTTCTCATGATTCTCAATAAATTGTATAGATATGCTTGCATAAAAACAGCGAGATCGTGAAACAAATAATAGCTCACCTGACTAGCTACCTCTTGCTGTTCATAACACATCTTTGCATTGAGTTCATGTGTATATGAAAGTTTGAATGAATGAATATGTATAGGTATGCTTGAATGTACGTATTTATATATGTATGTGTATCTGTATGTATGTATGTATGTATGTATGTATGTATGTATGTATGTGTGTATGTATGTACGTACGTATATATGACTAGCTATCTCCTGTTGTTTATAAATACTAATATTTTATTTCACATCTTTGCACAGAGTTCTGGTGTACAGGCGTACGTA
>NC_068987.1:106533469-106534098 GCF_001194135.2 Octopus bimaculoides
ATATATGTATATATATATGTATATATATATAACTTGTGTAGGTTTCGGCCAGTATAGGCCCAGGCCATATCTAACTTAATAGGACCACCTAGTGGAGTCTTTTAGTCATATATGGGGCTCCATAGCATACTCTAGTAGACAGTTATTATTGTTGGAGACATATCCGGGTGTAGGAGGTTAGTGCGGGGTTTTTTGAAGAAATTTGACCAGTGAACATTCGAATCTTATGGGATCTGTTTCCGTTTTGATGTACTTTGGTATGGTATTAAAGAAAGATGAACCAGTTGAGGTTAAGTAATTGTGACGTAATATTGTTATGTGTACCGGGTTCTATTTTTGTAGTGGATGGATAGCACGGGGGCCAAGTCTTGGATGGATTTTAAAATTGATGCCAACATCATTTGTGCAATATTCATGGAGTATCTTCCACATGACACAAATGATGGAGTGCTCCCGGCGGCGTTGGAGAGAGTAGAGATTGAATTTTTTAGTCGACCTTAATAATCAATGCATCTCATGCCGTCTATCTTTCTTGTTATGGACTTCTGGAGTGCTTCTACTTTCATAATAAGTTGTTTCGTATGGGAGGAACAAAGAGGGCAACAGTAATGAAGGTGGGGGTCGGGCAA
>NC_068987.1:106534844-106535683 GCF_001194135.2 Octopus bimaculoides
TATATATATATATATATATATATATCTGTGTGTGTATATACATATGTATGCATCCATGTATATGTATACATATATATATATATATTCACATACATACACACGTATATATAGGTATCATATAGCTGTGTGTTTATACATACATGCCTACATACATTCATGCATAATTTAAATATATAGGGCATAGGGTACCCCTAGCTGTTGTCACAGCATCCTTCCCGGAAACAGACATTCTAATGTAAAATCTGTGTATCACGTGATTACTTGTCATGAAGCTTTTGCCTATTGCTATATAACTCGTGGCCCTCGTGTTGTACGAAGTTTATCACTATAATTCAATTTACGTATAAATGTCTCTTTATGGTGAATGGTGACCTCATTTGTCATTCCATTTACTGAAAGTGTTTTAGAGTTGGATAAATGACAAATGTGCAGAACTAACCTACCTATACTTGAAACCACGGAGATCTGCAACTGGACTAAATAGTCAACTGAGAAGTCATGGGCGGAAAGTCAGAAATGTCATTGAGAGCGCGGAAGCACAAGATGGAACAGTCATCATATACGTATGTATTCTATTTTTTCTATTTCTTCTACTTGTTTCTGTCAGCTGACTGTTGCCATGCTGGAGCACCGCCTTTAGTCGTACAAATCGACACCAGGACTTATTCTTTGTAAGCCTAGCACTTATTCTGTCGATTTATTTTGCCGAACTGCTAAGTTATGGAGACGTAAATGCATCAACATCGATTGTCAGGTGATGGAGGGAGGAGAACAGACATGCACACACACACACACACACACACACACACACACACACACACACACACACACACACACAC
>NC_068987.1:106536300-106536931 GCF_001194135.2 Octopus bimaculoides
ATATATATATATTTATATATATATATATATATATACATACGATGGGTTTCTTTCAGTTTCCATCGACCATATCCACTCCCAAAACTTTGGTCAGCCCGAGGCTATAGCAGAAGAGAGACACTTGCCCAAAATGCCACGCAGGGGCACTGAACCCGGAACCATGTGACTGGGAAACTAAGCCTCTTCCCACACAGCAACTCCTGCGATATACATATAAGTATACAGATACACTAACGTAAATGTCAATATTTTATAGAACGTCGATATATTCGTTGTCTCATGTTCTGCATGAATTCCTATCGTTGACGCGTTTAAAGTAGATACTGAGGGCGTATGCGGTTGAAGTAGTAAGTGTCATATTGTTTCAAATTTGGATATTTGAAAATCTATCATGAGATAAGGCATTGAACTGGGATTTATCATAACCTTCAATACTTGCACACGTACATTAGTGCAGACCAAGAGGCACCCAAGATCACTCTATCGTAACTACAGTAAAAATAAGAAAATATCAACACAACCAGTAGAAAAGAATTAGAAATGAATATGTGAAAGAACGATAAGTTCAACATAAAGCTGAATGAATATGCGAATTAGAATAGGGATTCTGCGACCATGTTGAACAAAAAAT
>NC_068987.1:106537595-106538408 GCF_001194135.2 Octopus bimaculoides
TGACTTTTAATCACTTTCCTCCTTATCTCTTTTATTTCGCTTTCGTAACTACTTCAGACCTTCTTCAATATATTTACGTATAAATGGATTTTTTAAATATATTTTTGTCTACATCTGAAATCTTTTTTAAAAATCTATTATATTACATATATATTTTAATATATTTATTTTTTATAGGTTTAAAAACGGTTTTTGTATTTGTATGTTTTTAATGTATCATGTATATACTTGTACTTTAATTTCATCTGAAATCGAAGTCATATTTATGGATTAAATTACCTGGTCTTACGGTTCTTCATATTATGTATTTTTGTCTTTTGTCTCAAGTTCCTCAGCAATTATATATATATATATACATACATACACGAGGGGTGTATGAAAAGTCTTGAGCTTCAAAACACGAAAATAGGATTGTACAGGACTTCTAATAAATGTACAAGACTCCAAGGCTCAAAACTTTTCATACACCCCCCGTGTATATATATATATATAAGGAAAATAAGACAAGGTAGAATATGCTTATACATATTATCTCGTGTGTTACTTTTCAATCTTCTACACACACACATACATATATATATAGAGAGAGGGTGAGTACTATCATTCACTCTACGCTGAATTGTGGTACAATATGGGCAAATTTCTGAAATCCAACGAACACTAACACTTATGCTGATATAACAGTTTAAAGGATAAGCCTATTATAAGTTATAATAGGAAGTGGACTTTTTCCTTTTTCTCTGTCTTTTTCTTTTTCTCTGTCTTTTTCTTTTTCTCTGTCTTTTTCTTTTTCTCTGTCTTTTTCTTTTTCTT
>NC_068987.1:106538939-106543488 GCF_001194135.2 Octopus bimaculoides
CCTTTTTCTCTGTCTTTTTCTTTTTCTCTGTCTTTTTCTTTTTCTCTGTCTTTTTCTTTTTCTCTGTCTTTTTCTTTTTCTTTGTGATGTAATCTTGTAATCTTGGGACTGTATATGTTTGCGGCTGAAGATAGCCTTAAACCAACCTTTATATCAACAACATATACTGATGTAATGACAGTTTTTGTATAAAGCTTGAAACACGTGTACCGCGATATCCTCTGTGTTCTATTTTCAATTTACTTTTAATACATATATATATATATATATATATATATATATGTATATGTATGTATGTATGTATGTATTGCAGATATGTATGAGTACACGCGTGTAGGCACACACACTCACACACATACACACTTATATACATACGATGCATGCATACACTAATTCAAACATACATACATACATGCAAACATACAACCATGCATGCATATCTATATATACATACCATTACAGAAAATTACAGCAAATTATAGAAAATTATAGAATATTTACAAAAAGTTACACAATTACAGAAAAAAATATGTGCATATACGATTACATACATACACACACACAGACGCACATATACATGCATATGCATATTATTTTAAAGACAGCTAGAGAGCTAGACGCTCACACATACATGCACACTAACATAGAAACACACACACACACACATATATATATATATATATGTATATATATATATATAGAAGCATACCCATTAACATATACTACACGTGTAAATTGCTTGTAGGTTCAGGTAAATTGTTAAAATTTATAACACATCGTGATGCTCTATTGTTGCCTTGGTGATGCAATGATACTCTGGTTTTCCAATATAGAATTGCACTTAAAACCCTTTAATGTTTTTGCCTTTGACATTTCACCATACGTGCAACAGACTTACCAATTCGATTCTCATCCTGTCATTATTTATCTCCCCATTATCTGACATATTTCTCCTTCTCTCCATCACGTGTTATCCATGTAGACGCAGCATCTGTAGGTTTGAGTGCAGCCGTCAGTGTATCGCTTTCACTCTTTCTAACGTTCTACACTTTGTCACTCCTAATACTAATCACTTCCAATAGATATACGTCTCCTCTTTAACTCTCCATTTCATATCAGTTGCCATAATGTCTCCCTTACACAGGCATCGCTTTCCTAGATCATTATTTCATTAACAGTCTTTCATTCTCTCTCATTTTCCGTCTCTCTTTTGTATATATATGTATGTGTATATATATATATATGTGTATATATATATATGTATGTGTGTATATATATATATACACGGAATGTTTAAAATATCAATGACTGATAACCTGAAATCCCATTTGAATAATTTGATGTACGAAGTCGCCAATTCAATGAATGTACAGTGTATATCGTTATTACCAATATCTCTCTTTTACGTACCAGCTGTTCTTTGCGCATATTTCTATATCTTTTATTCTTAAATTTTCACTGGATGGTTTATGTCGATCATATTTAAGACTTCAACATTTACCCGGTGGATCAGTGCAACTTTTTACACTATTACTGTGATTTCAGTAACTTTCCATTTGTATACCACTCTTCATTGAAGTCATTTACACTCTTGTGGATGTTATTTGGAAAGCAATTACATTGAGCATACATGCTTTGCATGTATTTGTTCATACAAGTATTCCTATTAGTTCTGGCAAAATGGTGACCAAATTAAACAGAACTAGTTGAACTCACCTTAACACTCTTCTACACAAGGTTCTTTGAAATCTGCAATTACTAAGAATATACCTGCTTATTAGATTGAGGGAAAATAGTTGTGATTAGAGCTGACGTATAAATGACATAGTAGAATAATACAATATAACTTCCCTCCTATTGTTATTATTAATTAGTGGAAGTGACTCTCTGTGTATATATTGTATATTCAAGAAATCTCTTCTATTTAAGAGTTCATTATTATAATCTGCAGCACGATTAAATTACTGTTCATCGGAAGTTATCCAGGCCGTTCTTTTTAATGATATTAGCAGATAAATTCCTCAGAATAGAAGATGATTGGAGATTTATGGAAATACTGAAATATATATCACAGGGTTGTTTAAATGAATGAAATGTTCCTGAAATTAAAGTAGGAGATATATTATTAAAAAAGTTAATTAACTAGTATGTGTACTTACAATAGTAATGGTGAAATTGAACCATTCACCTTCATCGTATCAAGCTTACTAATTAGTGGCATATCTAATTAAGAATGTTTTCTCTTAGAGGTTAAAATTAATTGGCCAGCTACGTAAATACCTAGATGTGTAGGATTAACATTAGTCGGAAGTGCATCTAAGATGAATAACCCAGTTGGGTAGTAAACTTAATTGGAACTTGTAATAGAGACCGATACTAACTAATTACTGTTCAAACGTTCTAAATTAGTACATTCAAAATGCTATGCGTGCATATACTAGCAAAGTTAAAGCACGGCGTTGGAATGAGCGGCTTTTAGCAATTCTCCCAGGTCTCTGCACTCTATATTAAAATGCCGCTAAAGTGGACCTTACCTTTCATACTAAATAAATTATCTCTCCTGTATTGATAGATTAAAGTGTTTCGATTTCTTCTCTGTTTTTGTGTATAAGTAATCAGTTTGAAAAATGACCCAGAGAGATGGAGATGCTTTGCCGATCCGGATGCATATTTCTTGTCAGTATCTCTATAACGAAGCGTTTGAGAGCCAAAGTTGTGTGATTGAGTTTATGTGTTTCCACGCACGCGAGCACACTCACATACATATGCATACAAGCTCACGCAAATGCACGCGCACACATACACATAGATACTAAAACACTCACACATTCACACACACGTGCGTGTGTGTGACTGTGTGCATTTATGCAAACTGGCAAGAAAGATGAATGCGCATTAGTGATAATTAATTGAATTTGAAAAATTACGGGTCACAGAGAAAAGGTAACTTTAAAATATTGCACCACCTGAAGTTGAAATCTGAAATTAAATAATGTGCCCTTTGGGGGAAAGTAAAAAACCTCAAACAAAGTTACGGGAAAATTTAAAGTGAAGATTAGGGCGCACAAAAGTGTGTACATCCTTTTACATTTGAATAAAACGAACAACATACTGAATATTTTGTTGCAACTTCAGCTGCAATATTTTAAGGCTTCCACTTCTTCATGTGCACTTTTCCAGTTCCAATTAAGAACGTTAATGAGCATGCAATGAGTACAAAACTTAATTGCCTTACATTTACCCCAAAATATAAAGTATATAAAAATGTGAATGAGGAAGCAGAAATGAAGGAGACACATGACAAATAGACAACAGTTAATAAAATAAATGCCACCAAAATAACATCGTTAGGAAAGATACTTGCCAGCCAGTTCGAACGAAAAGATATTTAATTTCGATAACATTCTCGAGAAGCAATTTGCACTCATTGTAAACCTCCTCATCTTAGCCAATAAAGTTTTAAATATTTACAACGATTTTCATATATTATTAACATGGTGGAGAAATTGCTACAAAAACATATTTTCCCTACGAAGATCACTGCAGCAATGTATGCTTGATATGAACGGAATTATAATTGACGAGTAAAACGCTAACCAAGCAGTAAGTGTCGAGCGCGTCGGGTACATAAACAATTTGTATGTCTATACGAATCTGTGAAATGCATCTAAATTTGCATTAAATTAAGCTTGAAGGCTTAAACGATGTTTTCAAATATTTCAAACGTCTGAATTACATCGATGCACCCTCTCTTTTCCTTTCTCATCAATAAAGATGTAGAGCTCAAAATATACCTAATAATTCTGTATAGGTGGCTGGTCAAAATGGGAAGAATTGCATTTCTTAATTCTGTGGGTAAAGAGTCCTATTTCGGAAGCCGGAGTAAAGGTAAAATGAAAAACATGGAATTTTAGAAACAAGAATATTTTTCAATATTTTAGTTGTTATATCTAGCATTTCGAGAGACCACGTTTAAGTATTCGTCCATTCGAATGATAGCTGGATAGGAATCCATGCATACATGAACAGTACTTTTATTTCTATTGTGAGGGTACGAAGTTCATTTAGAACAAAAAAGAAAGAAATTTTACAAGAAATTATTTTTAAGAGATTACTTTAGTATTTCAAGACGGTCGAATGACCATATCGAGGCTTTCATAATTTCACCAGGTGTCTCGACAAACAATCAGACATGCAGATGTAGGCGGTTGAGAATGCAGTCTTCTATAACGTTGGTACGTAAGACGAGAGTGAAAGCAGTAAGATTTTAACAAAATCGATATCTTGAAATACCTACCTACCTACCTACTACCTACCTACCTACTACCTACCTACCTACTACCTACCTACCTACCTACCTACCTACCTACCTACCTGCATACGTACATACATACATACATACATACATGCATACATACATACATACATACAAACAAACACACACACACGCACACACACACACACATGCATATATATATATATGTGTGTGTGTGTGTGTGCATGTATTTAGGTATGTATGTAAGTATTTATATATATATATATATATATA
>NC_068987.1:106544526-106545751 GCF_001194135.2 Octopus bimaculoides
ATATATATATATATATATATATATACTTACTCACAAAAGGTGTACGTACGCTGCTATATGTATATATAAATCGCCCAAAAAAGGGAATAAGTACGTAACGGACGACAATAGACACATGCGAACAGATAGACGATACAAAGACGGACAGGAAACACCAGGACGGATCATTCGTGGCCCTCTAATCATCAGTGAAGCTTCCAATTATCATTACAGTTTCGGCCTATTACACTTGAGACGGTTCAACATCTGAGCTAAGAGCATTAAATTTTGGGAAGAAGGCAAGCGAATGTGTATGACAACAGAGATAAAAAACGAGAAAATATAGAATATGCTACACGATTACAAATACAAACAACAAGAAAATAACAACAGGTGTCTTTAGCAGCTGAAAATAACGCATTGACAGGTAAATGGGATAAAGAATCTGCAACAATGTTCTCAGAACCTAGAATATAACGGATATTGCTCGTGGATTGTGAAATGTAATCCAAATGTCGAAAGTCGCTCGGATAAAATTTATGTGGCTTGCAGTGTAAAACGAACGATAACGGCTTAGGGACCGAAAACATTGTGAAGTGTTTCCCTTCCAAAAATATGTTGGAAGCGCTTAACTGAGAGGTAAATAGGTAAGAGTTCACGACTGAACGTGCTATATTTTGTTTCAGCTGGTTTTAACTGCTTAAAGAAAAACACGAGAGATTTCCATTCACCATGGTGAAGTTGTTGAATGACTGTGCCGACACCAATTTTGGACGCGTCGACTACAAGAGAAATTTCGGCATCAGGAATAGGGTGAGCTAACATGGAAACACGAGAGAGTTTCTGTTTAACATCGTCGAAAGCTTCTATTTCAGCAGGAGTTAAAGTGATCTTTTCTGTTTTCTTCTTTCCGTGTTTAATTTTGAGTTCGACACTGCCATCGTGGCACCAACATTTGCTTTTTCACGGCCTCTTTTACTCAATATAGGTGACTACAAAGCTATCCCTAGGCGCTGAGGGATCTTGTCTTCCTTGACAGTCATTAAGATAAGGTGATTCTTGTGACTGGGAGTTGTTTTAATTCCTATTTCTAGCAATACTTGTACTGATTAGTCATTTTAGTGACATACACACACACACACACGTAAATTTATATAAATAAGGATAAGATCCTTATTTAAAATACCGATCTTATCAGGTGGCCAGCATGGGAATAAAAATCTCAGAGGTAATAATTACATATATA
>NC_068987.1:106547317-106552058 GCF_001194135.2 Octopus bimaculoides
GAGAGAGAGAGAGAGAGAGAGAGAGAGAGAGAGAGCTATAGACTGGGGCCATGAGAAATATGTTTAGAGCTTCTAATAATCACCTTCAAATTTGATCGCATTCTGCTTCATTACATTTTCCCTTCTACTATACAGATTCTGCAACGCTTTCATTATTAGATGTCTCTCTTTTTCGGTGGTGAAGACAGTTTAACTATACAAAATTTCCTTTTAAAATGACAAAGATGATGATTGAAAAACGTTATCTAGCATTTCCCGATTTGACTACACTTTGCCTTTTAAATTTCTATCTTTGTTTATTTTTATTTTCTTTCTAGTGAGCCAATTTGGCCCAGCTCACATAATTAGATTCCCCTCATTGAGATCTTTCATTTAAGTGCAACTTATAGAAGCATAATGCAGAAGTAAAGAAGTATAATACTGAGTAGAAGTTCTTGCTATGTAATTACTCTCCAAGTTTTGAATACGTATTATCGTAACTTTTTTTTAATTTTTAGCAATCAATTATATATTATAATTAGATTAGCTATACTAGATAAAAGAGGCCGTGAAAAAGCAAATGTTGGTGTCATGATGACAGTGTCGAACTCAAAATTAAATATTACTGCTTCTGTATGTTTTTTTCTTTTTTCGGATAACCATGAACATTGCGTTATGTGCAGATACTGACGTGCTATGCTTATTTCTTTCATGAGACATCCTTAGATGCTTTTGTATAAGTATACAAATTTTGATAAAGTTATGTTCAGAAATGGCGCATTTTCCGGACATATAGATACTAACAAATACATGCTTTGAAAAATTTTAGTCTTTACCGATGAAGAAAACACACTAAGTAACAAACAGACGGCAGGCTGCATAAAAAATTTCATTTCGCAACAAATGCGCTATTAGTTTCATATAGCATTCTGCATATCTTGCATAAAAAGGACTCTTGATAGTGGTCACTATAAAGAAGCAAAATCTAGATATAGCAATTCCATACATTCTGCTCATCACATTTCGTCTGCTATTGATATGCTCTTCTGCTTTTGAATAACATACATCTATACGCGATACTGTCTCAAGAAGAATATCGCAATTCTGTAGCGTTCTGCAGTACACATTTATACGTTAAGTAATATATATATATATATAGAATGCCGTATTGAACTGACACTGATTTTGTCGCCAATAACAAATGTGTGTGTATGTATGCGTGTGTGTGATTGTAAGTGTGAGAGATAGAGAGAAATACCACAACATGTTATCTATATTGTTTCGTTAAATTAACTTTTACCACACATGTAGCGATTTTCGGAGTTAGGAAGCCAATGTAAGACAAATACCAAAATCTTTGTGCTTTGAGAGTGCATGTGTTTAAACGTACAAATGATACGATTCAACTCCTAATGATATATCATAACATATTAGAAGTGTTTCCAATTAAATATTCTATTGTATGAAGTAGGGGGTCCATAGTATTGTGTTAATTATTCAGAATTCATGCTCAATAATTGTATTGCGATTATGGTATACTGCAGATGTAATTATATTTTAAATAATGGAGTATAAGGTAACGTGTCATATAATGAAATCTAATTTCTTGATACCATTAATTTCAGAATTTGTTAATATTAAATCTATATTAATTGGAATTGCAGCTTCCTTTATTTGCATTATCTCCTTTAACATAGCAAAGTTTTAAGCACTTCCACCGATGCGTCATAAAAGGAAATCCACTTCCCATATTAATCAGGTTTTATTTAGTAGTACGTATCTCATCTTGCTTGTTAACATTAATCGTCAACCAACATTAGATAACAAAATCTGATGGTGGTTAAAAGTTCTGAAGAAATGAATGGTAAACATAAAAAAAAAAACAAATTGAAAAAGAAATGTAACATCACATTCTTAAACCGTAAAGGAATCGTGGCCAAATGAAGAAATGAAAGTAAAATGCTTAACAAGATACCATTTAGTATTATATACGCCTAAATATTTAAATGTGCACACATGCGTGACATTCGTTCCCCCTTCCTTCTTTTTCCTCCCTTGTTTCTCTTTTGTTCTTCCCTTTTTTCTCCGTTTCTTTTTGTATTTTATCTATCTATCTATCTATCTATCTATCTATCTATCTATCTATCTTTCTGTCGATCTATCTATCTCTCTATCTATCAACTAATCTTTCCTTCTATTTACACACTCTCTCTATCTAATATATATACACAAACACATATTTACGCACGCACAGACATACACGCGCACAGACATATATAATGCATACATACATAGAAAGTAAGAAAGAAAGCTAGAAAGAAAGAAAGCTAGAAAGAAAGAAAGAAAGAAAGAAAGAAAGAAAGAAAGAAAGAAAGAAAAAAATACATGCCTGTACATAATTTAATTTTATAACGTGTCGTATTCAGCTACATTCAATTTCTGTAGACCTTACAGGGTCAAGCACATAATAGATATCTGGACAATAGATTTAGTAGACAAATCAATAATTGAAATTGCATTAATCCGAAAAATTACTGAATGAAGAATTATACTCTGGAAAAGGAATTAATGCACAATTCCTAACACTAGGAATTTGATAACCAAGTAATCAATTAAGAGTTGATATAATGTGCACAGTTATTCATTTTGAAATTACGTAACAGGGCATACTTATTAGTTTATGGCAACAAGTTTAAAAAAATCTAATCAAATATTCATTATGATATTACATAGAGTACAAGAGTGAAAGATAAACGACGTACAAGGAACGGATATTCGTGTGATTTGAGTTTCACGGAGAACTTTGAGCATTTGCTTTGCATAAGAATAAAATCACAAAATGGATTACGAAAATGTGGATTACATCACCGTATCTTGGTGGTTAATTCCGAATAAGATATAAAATTCATTAAACCTGTGTATTTATAAGTTTTAGCTTCTAAATCAAGATTTATATTACAATTCCTAAATAGTTTTCAATAGGGTTTTATATCGCATTTTAAATTAGGTGTTGTAATCAGATTTATAATTGGTTTCCTAAACTTGCTTCGGCTTAATAATATCATACATTCTTATATACATAAACAGCTAGTATTCGTATGCTGCAGTACCGTATGTTCGTATGTTCATACATGTATATGCATACGTATATAAGTGGGGTTAAATGAATGTGAGTGCATTTAGTCGTATGCACATTTGTGAAACTATGTGCGTATGTATGCATGGCCGTTTATGTGAAAAAGTCTTGACCTTTTACATATATACGCATATATGTTTACGTCTTTCTAAACATGTGTAGATTTATGTGTGTGTGGGTGTGAGCGTATCTGTGTGTGTGTGAGTGCGTGTGTTTCCAGGTGTATATAAGTATACACGTTGATAGTCTTAGTTGCTGATCTATATTTATATTTATCTGTAGTACTAATCTATCTGTCGCTTGTCTGTCAGAATCATTCTATGTATGTATGTATGTATGTACATATGTATGTATGTATGTATGTATGTATCTTACTCTCTGTCTATAAACATATGTATATATAACTCTAAATCCACCTAGCTTTCTATTTATTTATTTTTATATTCATCTCCCTGTATATGTATCTAAATATATATATCAGGATAGATAGACACTTAGATATAGATAGATAGAGAGAGGGAGGTAAAAAGAGAGAGAAAGAAAGAGAAAAAAGATGGAAAGAGAGAGAGAGAGAGAGAGAGAGAGAGAGAGAGAGAGAGAGAGAGAGAGAGAGAGAGAGAGAGAGAGAGAGAGAGAGAAAGAGAGAACATTCAAATGCAGTGAGTATGAGAAGAAAATGCTTTATGATGAAAGGTGAATAGCTGGCCAAATTTCGCAGCCATTGCAGAAGCTGCAGAATTAAAGTTTGCGGCAGAGGTTATATTTTATGTATAGTATATTAAATTAAACTATTACATGTAATTAGAGATCTACATCATTATACAAAGCTACGTGGAAAGCTATATAACATCTAATTATCAATTATATTAATGGTAGTAATAACAGCAATTATATTGGTTTCTAATATAGGTAAAAGTTTACAATTTGTATTGAGAATGTTATTCGAGCAACTCGTCCCAGTACTTGTGGAACAAGAATTGTACGATCTACTGGTTGCATGTAATTCACTCGTACTGTTGTGTAATTCAGATCGTTCTGTTAAGAGTGTTTGGGGTGACTCTGTCCTTTACAACATGGAAGGGGATCTGAAGATTTTTCAGCTAAGGTTGCGAGACACAGCGTACTCACATGTTCCGAATGGCAGACGAATGGGAAGCAAAAGTTTTGAAATATGCTTGCGTATGAGTTGATATGCTGAATTAAAGATATGTGACTTCCGTCAGTATTCAACATCAACCATTTAAAGTAACGCTTACTAACTTCGCATAGAACAACTTATTCAAATGCTTCCATGAACGTACCTCCTCTGCCACATTCAACCTGGCTCTCGATGTAGTCCACCGCGTAGTTGCACAGTCCTATCGGGTGTCTTTCACTATTTATACTATTCTGGCTGCAACATAATGTATTCACTCAAATCTTCTGTACGTTTAATCATATGTTATGCCAAGTTGATGATTCCTAAAAAGAATGAAATAGTACTACATATGATTACTACTGCTTAGAAAGTTTGAAATATTCGTTATAAATAAGCGAAAAACATAGAAAAGGGAAATATTTGTCGTATGTAAGTCATTTACACTTACTCGTTAATTTGAAATTACAATATTTGCCGGCGTTATATAT
>NC_068987.1:106552124-106555552 GCF_001194135.2 Octopus bimaculoides
ATATATATATATATATATAGTTAAAAGAAGAAAAGAAGATGGAGATAAAGTAGTTAACATCTTCGCTCTAACCGCCGTTTGAATTAATACTCAATAATTTAATTACAAATTTGCACATTAAATACGCATTTATATTACATGACCATAATTCAATCGAGTGCAAACTCCTCCCCCAACCAAAAACATTAAAAAAGCAGATATACCTTTGGATGTTATATGTGGACCTATCAATTCATTTCAACAGATTTAATGTACAAACTTGTAATCAAATTGTTGAGTATTGGTTGAATCGGATGCAAGAAGCGAAGATGTCGAATTTGTTGATAATGAATTATTGTTAACTTATCTCCATTTTGTTTTCTTCTTTTACCTGGATATAAAATATATGCCTAATATATACCTATTGTTGTAAGGCAATTTCATTCCCCAAAATAAACTTGTTTCGAGAAAAGCTCTTCCTCGTAAACAGAAGACATAGGAAAGTCCAAAAGAAAAGGAACAAGGAGGATAAAAATCGCCAGCAGTCCACGTGTAGTTACATATATATACACACACACAAACACACACACACACACACGCACACACACGCGCGCGCGCACACATACCCACACACACGCACACACACACACACGCGCGCGCGCGCGCACACACACACACACACACACACTCTCTCTCTCTCTCTCACTCTCCCACACGCGCATGTATATATGTTAGAAACAAACTTAGAAGCGCCTAAAGATTCGGTATTTTACAGAAAACAAACGCAGACTGGAACGTAGTAGACTGATGGGTCAATATCCTTAGGAGAAAGAAAAAGTGGCCAGCAATCTGCGTTCGAGGCTACATTTAGTTTCCTCAAAATGACAACTAATTCTAAGAATGTTCTTACATACCAAAATATATCACTTAGCGTAATAAAAGAGATCATACGTTCTTAGGGGACGCTTAACGTAATGGTACAAAGTTCTCAGTAGGAACCTGTTCGATTTTATGTAGTAGCTTTCTGGTCGCATTTACTCGTCTTTTAAGATTATCAACCCGATTTTCTGAGCTGTTTCCACCTGTATGCTGCTGCATTCGAGATCCCTTTTTTTTGTAACCACACACACACACACAAACACACACGCACACACACGCACACACACGCACACACACACACGCACACACACACATACACATCATACATACACAGATAACTGATTTAGTGCGGATACACGATGTATGCATGTGAGAAATTCTGTGTGCTAACCTCTCAACGAAGAAGGGCATGACTACTTTGAAGAAAATCCTACATATATTTCTTCTTTGAAGACAGAACTACGGATGCTCGGAAGCTAGTGGAACTTTGAATTCATTTTCATACTTTGTAACTATTTTATTGCATTTCATATATTTACCGTTGTTAGTGTGCTTGGTATTTTTGACGTTATTTTCTTTCTTTCACGTATTCGATTTTTTCCCTGGGAGAAATCGTCTGTATGCCGGTATGTATTGAAGTGTGTATGAATGCATATGAAAGTGTGAATGTAGGAATGCATATGGAAGTGTGAATGTAGGAATGCATATGGAAGTGTGAATGTATGAATGCATATGCCTGTGATGTCTGTATGATTATTCGTGCGTAGGGAATTGTCTGTTGCTGTACGTATAGGAATTTCTGTTGGGTTATTTGATTTTTTTCATGAATTTATTGCTCGTTGCACTTTTTCTTCATTGCACTTGTTGTTTGTCTTTCTCACAACACCAACATATATATATCATACATATTTAGTTTAAATATATATACATATACACATACATGCATACATACATACAAACGCACACAGACATATACACACACACACACCACACACACACACACCACACACATACACACACACAAACACATATATATTCTTAAGTTTCTGTGTGTGTATGTGTCTATGTGTAAGCCTGTGTATATGAGTTTATATACGCATGTACATTTATATCTAAAGAGGAGGAAAGCAGAAATACGAATTTGAGAGAGAGAGAGAGAAAGAGAGAGCAGGGGAAGAAGGGACTGCTTTAGAGGTTTTAGTTACCTATGGATATGGTTTTCTATGTTTCGTGTTTAATTCCTGTGTTTCCTTCTACAATTCGTTTGAAGCATTTTCTCCCAATTAAAAATTGAAGGAGATAAGGGAAAAAACTCTTCTGAACAAACTGCATAAATTAAAACAAATATGTCCTGGGGGTGTGGTATTGAATGAACTATAGAAAAAAGGAGTGATCCTTATTAATTTCAATTTTCGATTTAGTGCAGGACCTAAGACAAACTGAGACCACTTACTACTCAATAAAGAATCAATTTACAAAAATTTCTTTCACGACGATAAAAACAAGTGGACCGTATTACACTATCCTATTTAGCATATTGGTTTCAAAATTTTAGGCATAAGGCAAACAATTTCCGGTGGCGGGGGAGTCGATTACATCGATCGCCAGAACTGAACTACTTATTTTATCAACACTAAGTCAGCAGGATTTGAACTTAGAACGTAGAAACGGACGAAATGCTGCTAAGCAATTTGTGCTAACGTTTCCTGCTAGTTTGCTGCTTCATCCTATTGTGTATATATTAGGATGAAGACATTTTTTATTTTTCACTGTTGAATATCTTAAGTAATACACGTTGCTTCCTAATTAATTAATCAATTAGTCTATTTATTTATTCATTTTATCTATTTATTTGCAATGTACAGAGTCTGCTGTACAAAAACTACTCGCATTTCTTTCTTCTTTTTTGTCTATATGTGAAAACTAACGTCAACTCTAGCCTTCAGGAGACATTAATATGGTGATTATGTGCCGTAGAAGCCTATGGGTGTAAATTGCAGGAGATTACATCTTAATTATCTCCCTTTATCTTTCAAGTTCCTTATCAAATACTAGTATCTGTTGGTATACTTTTCTGCAGAAATGAGATAAATTACTATTCATAAAAAGAAAATTTACATACATTATTCAGTTCATCGTCTCTTAAATTATTTCCCTAACAGGCGTATTTACAATTTCGATTCCATCTTATGCTATCTTGTCTTATTCCAATTGAAAGATATAGTTATATATTTTTATATTTCGCCTACTGGACATTCGTAACGGAGAATCATTCCCTTAACTGTCTTTGGTAACTTCATTTTTCTTCTTGCATTTTTCTCTCCCCCACCCTCTCTTTTTGCATTTTCCACTTTCTCTCTGATATGTACTGAGTACTTATATTTTATATTAGTGATTCAAAAATATATGTGATCATATACTTGCTTGTGCATATATGTGTGCGTGTCTACATGTGTGTAATTGTATGCCTAGATATTTTACACACATTTAAGCATACATGAATGTATTTAAGTTATCTATCTATCTATCTATCTATCTATCTATCTATCTATCTATCTATCTATCTATCT
>NC_068987.1:106555587-106560675 GCF_001194135.2 Octopus bimaculoides
TATATATATATATATATATATATATATACACATACACATATATACATACATATATACGTGTCCACTAGGTGGACACCCAATATGCTAGAAAGAGGTCATCAACGACCCAACCACAAAGAAAAATAATGTTCTCCAGAAAAAACTTCGCAAAACCCCAGAACAAGACAAAATGAGAAATATACAGAATAAAGAATTAGTTGTGTACTGCGGTTTCGAACATTAACATTTTTCTTACGTAACAACATCCGAGTTCACATCAGTATAACCGTTTTAGAATCAATATAATTTGCAGAACTATACACGAATTGTCTTCATGAAATAAGACTGGCATACAGTTCTACCGATTACATTGGGGTTATTTTTCAAAATGCCTCAGCTCTGGCGCGCCAAATTCCGGACACATTTCTGCAGAGAATAATTCACTGCAGTATATGTTGCCGGCTGGAGAACATAACTATTGAAATTATTATTTAAATATATAGGGGCTGTTTCGGTATATAACCTGAGTCTAGAGAATTTCTCCAGAGGTTGGTCAGAGGGACTGCAAGTTGTTGTCTTCGTTCCTTCAGGAGACTAGCGGGGAATCTATCAGGGCCTACACCAGAATAGTATTTGACCTCATTTATTGCTGCTAAGGTGTCTGAGGCAGTGAAGGTTACGTCGGAGTTTTATTCTGGGAATCGACTTCGTCCACGTTCTTTACGTCAGTATCAGTGGGATCACTAAAGACAGAGCAGTATTGTTTCTGCAGGATTTCTGCCATTTCATTAGAAACGTGTAGGGGAATGCCGTTATCAAAGATCAATGGCCCAATGGGTGAGACAGCGGTTCTATGCTTATTTGCATATGAATAGAATACTTTTGGGCTCTGCTTGATTTTTTTTTGTTTACCCTCTGTTCCTTTGCAGCTCTTTGATTTTCCATGGAGGTTTTCGTGTCGGTCTGCAGATGAAATTTTTCCAAATCCAGCCTTTTCATTGTTGTTGAATGTGGATGTTGTATGTAGGAGTATTTTAATTGGTTGATTATTTTATGAAGTCTTTTTAACGCGCCTGATGAGTGTTTTTTTTCTGTTTGTTTTGTGGATTTCGTAGGAGCGAGTTTTGAGCATGTATAGGTGATACGTTCCTCAAAGTGCTGCTATGCGGTGTCAGTGTCAGTGGAACTGAGTGTGAAGGACAAATCAGTGAAGAACATATCCATTCTGATTGCTTCCCAGTCCGCTTTGTGAAATGTTATGTTGTCACATAAGTGCAATATAGTGGGATTGGCTGGTTTAGATTTGATATGCCGGAAATTAAAGTTACAGAGCATCATGTAGTGGTCTGTGAGGAGTTTTTTTTTTCAACTGGAATACTGTGAACGGAGCTAGAGTACTTGGTTAATATTAGATCCAAGATCGTTTCATTCTATCCTGTTTGTTCGAGCACTAGCTGAGTCAGGAAACATTCATCCATTAGATTATATAAATATACATACATATTTGTGTGTGTGTGTGTATGCACCCCCCCCCCATATATATATATATATACTTACATGAGAAAGAAAACAAAAGAGAAATAAAGAAAACTTCTGCTAATGCAGTACGTTTTACAAAAATCTTTATATTTCATTCGCAAAAGCTTTTCTTCAGTAAGAAGCAGTCTAGCAAATATCAGTTACACCGATTGATATACTTTCTAATATATAATTCCTGTACATCACCACCAAACCTTCCAATACATACATACATATATATATATATATGGCGTGTGCATGCGTGTGAGTAAATGCATATGGGTACTATGTATGTATGTATGTATGTATGTATGCGTATTCTACATGCATTTTTATCTTTTATTTTTCATTTGTTTCAGCAATTAGACTGCAGCCATGCAGAGTTACGGCTTTGAAGAATTCTTAGTCGAATAAACTGACCACAGTACTTCATTTTGCAAAGCCTGTACATATTGTACCAGATCCTCTTACGGAATGGCTAAATTGCGGGGACGCAAACTTACCAACACTGGTTCTCAAGTGGTAGTGATGATCAAGCACAGACACATTAACACCTACCACGCATACACACACATATGTATATTTACATGCATATATATATATATATATATATATATATCAAAATAAGCAACAGGATATCCAAGGGTAATGCAGTACGAACGTCTCAAGCGACTACTTTTAATTGAACAATGCAACCATTACATCAATTAAAATGTAGGGCAATCCTGAACTGCATAAATACATAGGATTAAATTAAATTAAAACAGATGGAGACATTAGTATAATGTTACCTAAAACCTCCAAGAAGATAAGGAGATAGACAAAGATTATGCTGTCTTCACTTCAGCTTAGAAGCTGCTAAGGCATCAGTAAAAAAAAAAATTGTTAGAGATCTAGCTTGTCACTATTTTTTTGGAGTCAGTTTTAGCTTATAGTGTTATTTATCAAAATCTAAGGGCAAGGAACAGGGAGCAGTAGCGGGATTTGAACTCAGAACGAGGCGACGGATGAAATGCCCCTAAGCATTTCGCTCGGCGGGTTAACGATTCTGCCAGCTAGTCGCATTAATAATAATAATAATAATAATAATAATAATAATAATAATAATAATAATAATAATAATAATAATAAGAAGAAGAAGAAGAAGAAGAAGAAGAAGAAGAAGGAGAAGAAGAAGAAGAAGAACAACAACAACAACGACAACAAAGTGATTCATACAAATACGTATAGCCAACAGTGGTAGACTCCAATATATTTTAACGCCGATAGAATTATTATCGCAGCTACTTCTGATAGTATTATTTATGATTAATTGTTATAATATAATTATACCTATCTATTGCTGTATCAATTCATTTATCATCAAAAGTGTTGCTATCATTGTTGCCATCATTATTGTCTTCAACGACGCGTCATTTTCGTTGGTATTGTGGATGATGCTTTGATGTTATTGTTGTTTTTGTTGCTGTTGTTGTTTATTGTGATTAGTACTATTATTCAGTAGTTTTATTTTTATTGCGTGCTTTCACTTCACTACCGAGCGCAGCTCTGTGTGCCTTGGGTATCTGCTGTGGTTTGCTGTGATGCTCTTATGGTTATTGTATTGAAAGTGTTTTGCGTAGGATGTGTGCAGTGCCCAGTAGTGCAATTTTCTGTATGTTGTATATAGTTGTAAATCCTGGTGTTTTTGTTATGTATTTGTCTGAATATTTTTTTCATAATGCACCCAGTATGATAGGAATTGTTGCTGTTTTTAGATTCCACATTCGAGTTATCTCTATTTCCAGGTCTTTGTATTTTGAAATTTTCTCCATTACTTTTAGGGAAACGTTGTCATCTTCTGGTATTGATACATCAATTAAAAAGCATTTTTTTCTTCATGATCTCTGACAACTATATCTGGTCTATTCGCCTTAATTTCTCTAGCTGTGTATATTGGCATATCCCAGAGTATGGTTGCTTTCTCATTTTCTGTGTCCTTTTCTGGCGTGTGTTTATACCATCTTTTTCTGTTGTTATTCCATAGTGTTGGCATAGCTTCCAGTGTATATAGGTCCCAGCTCTGTCGTGTCTGTGAATATATTCCTTCTTAGCCAGGACTGGGCAGCCAGAGATAATATGATTTATCGTTTCTTGTCCATCTCCAGATATTCTACAGTTACTTGTTATGTTTCTTTTCATTATATGTTTTTGGTAATTTCTGGTGGGGAGGCTTTGGTCTTGCGCAGCAATTAAAAATCCTTCAGTCTCTGCTTTGAGTGGTGAGCTTCATAGAATTGCTGGTAATTTTCTCTGAGTATGTCTTTTGCGTTTAGTTTAGCCCAGTATTTCACATGAAGGGGCTTTTCTTGCCATCGCTTTATCAAGGTCCGTTGATGTTCTAGTTTTAGTTTGGATTTCCTTTGTTTTATAGCTTCTTCTTCTTCTTCTTCTTCTTCTTCTTCTTCTTCTTCTTCTTCTTCTTCTTCTTCTTCTTCTTCTTCTTCTTCTTCTTGTTGTTAGTAGTAGTAGTAGTAGTAGTAGTAGTAGTAGTAGTAGTGTAGGAGGAGGAGGAAGAGGAGTTGCAGCAGCAGCAGCAGCGACTATATTATTTTCATTATGATTGTTATAATTGTAATCCTTTCTTTATTATAGTTAATGTCATTAGTATTGTTAACATTATTGATTCATGCATCTTTTCCATACTTTATTCATATATAGATAGCTACGTATTAATCTAGTTTCACACACTCAAAACGCAAACATTCAAACTATCTTTGAATAACCGTTGATTCTTAAGCCTCCCCAAAAGGTTACCAAATTTGGCCAACTTATAAAGTTAATCCTAATGGCATGCCCCTTCCGACTCTCACTTTTCGTATCTTTCTCTTGCTCACTTTTTCTTTGTGCCTTCCCTTTTACGGGTTTACCCTTTTAAGTTTCGTCTGCAAAGTATTATACACTCTATTCAACCCCAACCGATATCAATACGGCATATTATCTGAACTACGAACTGCTTATTCAAACGCCTACACTAAGTGACCATTTCTTTACTCTTTAACCTCTGTTCGTCGTTATCTACTATTTATAACTTTCAGAAAGCATCATATATTCAGTCTGGCATTTGAAGACATACAAGTATGTACTGAAGCAACTGTCATATTTTAAATCTTCACCCTGTTATTATAAGGAATATTGTCGACACATCTATAACGTATTCTCTTTTATTTGTTTCAGTCACTTTCAATGCCGCCGTGCTGGAGCAGCGATTAGTTTATAGACATATCATGTAGCTGATCCAGACTCTGTCTTTCATCTATCTTTCTATCCACCGACAGATATTTCTGTATACGTGTGTGTATATATCTACATTTTCCATTCCTGGTATATTTAAGTTCTTCTTGATGGCTGCTAACAAAACCACAAGACCTTTTGAGCAATGAGAGTTCCCGGTATTTATAAATATACTGTTGAAATAGAGCATGTATCTATCTATCTATCTATCTATCTATCTATCTATCTATCTATCTATCTATCTATCTATCTATCTATCTATCTATGTATCTATCTATCTATGTATCTATCTATCTATATATATATATATATATATAT
>NC_068987.1:106567613-106577784 GCF_001194135.2 Octopus bimaculoides
AGATAACTCGAATGTGGAATCTAAAAACAGAAACAATTCCTATCATAGTAGGTGCCTTAGGTATAATAAAAAAATATTCAGACAAATACATAACAAAAACACCAGGACTTACAAATATATATAACATACAGAAAATTGCACTACTGGGTACTGCACACATTCTACGCAAAACACTTTCAATACAGTAAACATAAGAGCACCACAGCAAACCACAGCACATACCCAAGGCGCACAGAGCTGCGCTCGGTAGTGAAGTGAAAGCACGTTATAAAAATAAAACTACTGAATAATAATAATAATAATAATAATAACATCGAAAAATGCCTTAGTTTCGAAATCTCCCCAAGACACCAGATGAAGGCTGGAGGGTATATCAGCCGAAACGTTGTGTTTAACAACTAACAAGATGAAGACAAGTATCCGTCAAATGTAAATAATGTAAATAATAAACACTCCCTAGTGTTGCGAATACCCGCTCAGCTGAATTAAAATATTAAAATAAGTTGTATGCACCAGGAGAGGCACTAGCATAAAATAGCTATCCATGTATCATAGTTAATGTAAATACAGCATCAAAAACATCTGGTATGGATGTAGTATATTTCAAGACACAATTAATATTGGATCGGGATGAAAATTGTCCGAGCAGAGGCTAGTGAGAACGTCAGATGTTGCCAGATGATAAGTAGATGGCAATATATTTCGAGAAAGAATATCAACGTTTTCTTAAATACATTTTCATTGAGAATATAAATCGAGTTTTCCCAAGCGGAGAACGCTACGCCTTATTCTGAATAACAGATGTTGATTTTATATATCGTTATCGAGCAAACCACACGATTCAAAATTATATATCCGCCGAAAACTATCTAAATCTGTGCTGCATCTCGTATAGATTTATGGCTGGTACGTGCCTCCTGTGGTTTCGTTATTCTTGTGTGCATATTTTTATTCGTAACTTTGCAACACATTACACCGACTGAAATTTACTAATTGTCCATGTGATTTAATTAAGGTGATATGATTAAAGAAACATATTTAAGAAGAGAGAATTTGAAAGGAATTCAACTACGTAAGTTTTCAAAGTTGTGATCGTTTGTAGAATTTGGAAGATTAAGATAAGTTCGTGAGATCAAAAGATTTGTATGCATGCACCCGCCACAAACAAACAAGAAAGAAAAGATAATGCGTGTTGAATGAGAAAGCTATGAAAAATTCAAGCGCATTATTATATATTCAGCTGTATAAGAGAAAGCAGCTGTGAAAATGCATGTTTGGTTGTGTCGACGTAAGCCATCGTGTATTCTTCTCGTGAGAACCTAAATTAATTATATCTTGTTAATTATATCACTTTAATTATATCGTCTTAATTAGATCTCTTTAGCAAGGTTTAAAAAAAAAACACGTTTCTACTAAAATATGCCACCTTTAAAATATTCTTTTAACAAAACATTTGTAACAACATACCTGAAAATTAGCAAATCATTAATAGAGAAATATAAATTATTGTATATTTATAACTAAGGAAGAAACAATTTGAATAGTGTTTCCTCCTAACGTAAGATATCAAACATGAAGCTAGATGTAAACTAAAAATATACTTGAATAAACAGGCTTATTTAGGACTAAAATTTAACTCGCAAATACAAATAAAATTTAAATAAAAGTTAAACAGAAAATGGTGAGGCATTTACTAACATTTTCGAAATGTATAATTACGTAGAAATTATGAAAAAACTTTATAAGCAAGCTACTTACCTCACAACTAATCCTGCGCATATATATATATATATATATGAATGAGCGTATCTTTGTATCTGTGTTAATCACCAACCATCCTTTGGCAGCTGTAACTTAGTGCTTCAGCAAAGAGACCGATAGGATATGTACTAGCCTTAAAATAAATATAAATGGACTCGTTCGACTAAAAATACTTGAAGGCGGCGCCCCAGCACCGCTGTAGTCTAACGACTGAAACAACAGCAGAATGAAAAAATAACGAACAAAACACAAATGCCACTATTATGTCTATTACTAATACAATAAAACACAAAAAGCATCATAAGGAAACCAAATACAATCACCTTATGAATATTATAAGAAAAACATGTGATCTTTCAGAACGGATATGATGAATGATCAACTTAGTTTATTTGAATTCTTCTTTTCTTCTCTTACAACGTGACTAAATCATCAAAAATTTATTGAAACCGGTCGCATCTTTTGATAAAAATGTAAATATTTCTTTCATTTCTACATAATAATATTTTGAATATAGCTGTCCTCTTGTTTTTTTATATGTGCACACGTACACACACACACAAACATACACACGCAAATATGCGCTCATAAAAACGATTAAGAATCACACAAAAGGAAATATACAAAATAATATATAGAAACACTAGATACTTGAAAACTGAATATGTATATATAATGACGGGCAGTTTAATATTTAACTTCGACTCGCAAATGAATATCTTTATTCCTTACTGCTTCATTTATTGGGTTCCGATCATGCTGGAGCACAGCGCTTTATGTCTGTTACGAATATTATGGAACTGAAGTTATTGTATGACTTCTTTTATCTTTATACTTCGACGCAACTGAACACTACCCCATACATGGTTCGACACCGACACTCCCCACACACGCACCCACAAATACACACACACCCACATACACGCTGCGCATACACACAAACACATACACACATATCTAATCACGCACCACGTTTGTTGTAATGTGCGTGTGTGCGTGCGTGTGTTTGTGAGCCTTTGACAATAGTTCATCATAATTCTTTCTATTAAAAGCAAAGGGCTTGAAATTTGGAGGAAGGGTCTAGTCGATCATTTCGTTGCCAGCTCTTAACTAGTACTTATTTTATCGATCGCGAACGGATGAAACACAAAGTGGGCCTCGGGCGGAAATTAAGTAATCCTATTAGAGCTAGCACTTGCATACCACGTGTTACGGACGGAAAATTCGACAATAAGAGTGTTCACGAAGATAAATGTAATTCCTAAAGCATAGAAATCTCTGACATGATGGTTTGAATAACTGACATGATGGTTTGATACTGGACGGAGTAAATAAATATTTACATGTGTGCTTGCATACTTTACTTAGTTGTACTTACAGTGGCATTCACCCGGGGTAGGTTAAGCCGGTTCCAGCGGAGTTTCTGCGGGAATTCAGGTTTACATGTAGTCCCCGGTCACATCCATACATATTTTGAGATAGTGTGATCCTTAGCATCTAATATTCCTGCGATTGTCGTCCGTCGCAGATGATTCGCTAACCAAGACACTGTCGATTATCGTAGGAGATGTAACTCGCGTGTGTGTGTGTATTTTGTCTGTGTATCTAAGTGTGTCTGTGTGCGTGCGTATAAGATTGGGGCTTACGTAAATATATGGCGGAGGTTTAATATTCGCGATTAAGGTATTTCTGCGGAATTCATGCATGCATACTTGTGCATGGTTGCTCAAGCTGGAGAGGTTTAGAAATGCTTATGTTTTGAGTATACGAGGTAGAATATTCATGCATGGGAGGGTGCTGTTTACCCTCGAGCAATCCTTGAGCGAGCAGGCTTATCATTAAACGTGCCTTGACCGAAACAAAGATAATTCAATGATTGTGCGTCCTAGAAAGTCAATGTTCACTGTATCCATTTTGGAAGTTGATATGTTACACGTCGAAGACATGTAATAGCTATTTCTAGCATTCTCATCGGGACATATGTACGTGTGTGTGTGTGTGTGTATGTGTGTGTGTGTGTGTGTGTGAGAGAGAGAGAGAGAGAGAGAGAGAGAGAGAGAGAGAGAGAGAGAAATGGAAAGAGAAAGAGAAAGAGAGGGCGAGAGAGAGGGAGCTTTTATTTATGAAAATATGCTTGAGCTTGTGTCTCTGTGTGTATGACGGAAGTTATTTGATGTATCAGATGACGGGTAATGAAAGAGATTTTACTGCCAGAAGGTATCACTGAAGATGGAGGCGTTGTTCGGGTGGGCATATGAGTGCATAAGAATACGTGAGTGAATGCGTACGTGAATATCATTTCCGTGTCTGGGAACGTAAATAGGCATGTCTTACATGTTTATGCGGTTGTATGTAGTTTATATGAGACGTATTACATAAACACGTATGTGTGTAACTTTATGTAACTCAATTTGGATATAGAATAGGTTCGTGCCAATTTGTGTATATTAGTTTGCTTCCGTGTGTAAGTATATGTGAGCGGTCTCTTTTTTTTTTAGCTTTCACCATTTAATAAGGTATGTGCATGTGGGGGTGTTGTGTGAATACAAATGAACATATAAAGGAACGGACAGACGCCTACACACCCGTGTGTTTCCCCATTATATAACATGTATATATATATATATATATATATATATATATATATATATATATATATATTTATATATATATATATATATGCGTGTGTTTGTCTGTGGCTGTGTGTGAAGGCGTGTGGCTAAGTGGTTAAAGCGTCGGGCTCGCAATCATGAGGAAGTGAGTTCGATACCTGGACAGATATGTGTGTTGTGTTCCTGTGCATGACACTATATTTCACGTTGCTCCAGGTCACTCAGCTGTGTAAATGAGTTGCGTCGTTATTGGTGCCAAGCTCTACCGCCTTTGCCTTGGTTTGCCCAGATGTGCCTCGGAGGGTAACTTTCTACGTGCAATTCCGCGATCATTCACGATCGAAGGGGTTTATTTCCTTACCTTTATCTTCATATATATATATATATATATATATATCAGTTTCTCTGTCCCACGTTTTACTATTTCTTAATTTGAGCATCAATATCCAAATGCTTGTGCATGATTCTCACGGGTTTAGGATTCAGATAAATTTCTTTCTTCAGTCGCCCGCTCCAGCGTGTCCCTATTTATCTGTGTGTTTATATATCGTATATGATATATCTTCCGCATGTGTCGTGTTACATCTGTTTCTATGCGTAGACATATAAATTTGCGAAATCCTATACGTAGAGGTATGTGTGTGTGTGTGTGAATAATGATCGTCATAAAAAGTAGTCTCTGTGTATGCATGCGAAGGTAGGTATGGACGATTATATATATATAATACACACACAGACACACACATATACACATATATTTACATATACATGCATATATAATATACATAAACAGAGTAATATATACATATACACATATAAACACATACACATATATATATATGTATATATATACATTTCCTATATACGTATAAACATGTATATATGTATATATATACATTACTTATATATACATTACTTATATGTAATAATAATAATAATGATAATACTAATAATAATAATAATAATAATAATAATAATAATAATAATAATAATTATTATTATTATTATTATTATTATTATTATTATTATTATTATTATTATTGTTATTATTGTTGTTGTTATTATTATAAAAAGAACACGAAGAACAGGTAAAAACAAACAAACAGGTTATAAATGGTTTACGCCCAGAAAAAACTGAAGTCTTTTTTTTGCATTTTGAGTGTAACCTCTTCTTAAGAAGAAACTTAATCAGCAGCAATTAAAAGCTTAATCAACAGCATTAACCACAATATTCAGTTTACAATGGAATAAAGCCACAAACAATTACCCTTCCTGGACATCTTGATCATAAAAATAGATACTGAAATTGAAACCGACATCTTCCTCAAACCAACGGACTCAAAACAACATCTTCTATCCTGCCACACAAATCATACTCTAATAAATATACCGTTTATCTTAGCAAGAAGAATTTGCACGATCGCATCAAATCCCGAAACCCCAGTAAAGCGACTTCCAGAACTTAAAACCACGTTACTAGATAGAAAATACCCGACCAGTCTAATCAAAAACGGAATAGAACGTATAAAAATGATAGACATCTAAGAGTTACAGAAAACAACAAAACGCTATAACACGCTTAAAACTTTATCTTACTACCAACACACAATCCGAGGAACATGGAAGCATACATCATCCACCAAAACATACCCCACCTTATGAATTACCTACGAATGAAAAAGGCGCTGGAAACACATAAGGTTATTAAAAGCAACAGATAACCGTATTGCCTAAAGAAGTTACTCACCAGCGCCAAATTACCCACCAAAATCCCAACCACACTTTCAGAAAGTTCAACCGCCCTAGGGCTCAACATGCAAATTTAAGTCAGGTCAAAAGATCACTTTACCTGTGCTTCGAAAAACTTAATCTATGTTCTCAAATGTGGAGGGTGTGGTGGAGCGTCATATAAGTCAAACTAGTTCAACCTTGAAGGAAGACTAATGGTACACAGGTAACAAATCCGGGACCCCACGGCCAGGAAAATTCCCGTAAGCAAACACCTAGACCAATGCCCCGCAAGCATAAACCCGAAATAACAATTTTTCCCTCTCTATCAATGCACCGGAAATACTTCAACCCAATTCCGTTTAAAAAAGAAATCATGCTCATTAAAAATTATAAACCACAACTGAATATCCTTCAGAAAGTAGAAAAACCACTAAAGAGCAAAAGGAAAAAAAGACCCAATTTGTCCACAAAAAAAACAAAAAAAAAAAACACACACACTGGTACAACGGGACATTATTCAAAATCTTTAGTAACAGTCTTGCACGCAGGTTTCGAAACCGCAACTCTAAATCACCATGCAATAATACCATACAAACACCAGTTGCTGACATCACATAACTTTAGACCAATGAAATTTTACCTCTGAACAAACCCGAACTTCAGCCAATACAACAAAATGACCCCTTATGGGAATCAACCAACTGGAACAATTGATGACCGTTTCCCATAGGGAAGCCAACCAGGCATAACGACAAACTTGACCACCAGAAAAATAACACGTCACCAGTAATTTAACGGATCAAAATCAGATCCGTTCACGGAGAAAATTATAGATACACCGGATTCCAAAAAATGCCGTTACAAGCGAAAGTCCCTGCACACGACGGAAAAAAGAATCATAGACAATGAACAGATCCCTCTTTTACTATCTTCATTTCTCCCTTAGCTGATGAAGCATAACGACACAGAAACACGTCCTACAAGGTAATGTGGTCATTCGTGGCCCATTCGTGGTTTTCTCAAGTGATACGTAGAATTTCTCTGTAGCTAGAACTTTCTTTCTCTGAATGTACATGAACTCTTAAATTAACTGCACACACACACACACACACACACACACACGCACACACACATACACAAACACACACACACACACACACACACACACACACACATACATACACACATGTGTGTGTGGTTTATATGATATGATCAGAGGAAGAGGTTCTCGTATTGCGAGAAGTGGAAAGATTTAGTGTGAATAATTGATGTTGGTGCTTAGTGCTAGTGTTTAAGATATAGTGACCAATTCTAATTTGCACATCATATTAACCATGTCGTTGTTGTACCGTTTATTTAGTGCTTTGTGAGCGATGATGACCATGATGTTGTACACTTATTTTGAGATTTAATCTTAATCTTTGTGAAAGCTGGTGGTGGTATTTGTGGCAGCGTGTGTTATAAATTGAATTGCAACCCTTGTTGTTTAGCTCAAGTCCACAAGCGATCACCCAGCAGACTTATGAGAAAAGATAACCTAATATGTTACTTGCGCTCTCCATTTTGAGGACGATAGGGCAGACCTTGTTCAAATTCACTGACTATTTCACTGGTTTTTATATTTCCCTGTGGGCGGCATGTTCCTATACTCCAGTCATTCTCAGTATTTTATTTTATTTCAAATGGGTATGGCTTGCTAATGGTGATTTAATGTATTTAGCACTGTCCTACTCTTTTGATCATAGAATTCTGTTTATATACTGCTTTACAATATTTACATTCTAGATCGCACTTGCACTTAGTGTTGATAAACATTACACCTTCGAATCCTGTCTTGCTACTATTTCCCTTTCCATTTACAATCGATATACGTGGGATGGCTTCCCCCAGTACTTGGTGCATACTGCATGAACCTTATGGCTGATGTGATCGTCGAATACGTTATTGTAGACAAGCAAGAGTTAAGAAATTGTGAGGAGAAAGACACACATCTAGTATTTTTTCTACAACTGTCACATTATCTATGATAGGAATCATTTCCTTGATATGAATTTCAAAATTTTCATTTGTAGTTCTTTCTCTTGTAAGTCACTGCTTTTCTGAAACATTCATAACTTATATATATATATATATATATATATATATATATATATATAGCTAGATCTGAGAAATTCATATGGTGTCTTTCACACTTTTCTTCCGGCTATGGGGCTGTCAAATTTTGTTGGCTAGAAATCCATAATTTGCATTTTAGTCATTCACAAATGTTTTCGATTCTCATCATCAAGAAATGCAAGAAATTTTCTTCGTAGCTCATGCGCACGGAAGAGTACCTCTCCACCTTAGCCGCTATCTCACTTCCGACTATAAAAGTAAGCGACAGCGCAATGAATCCATGTCAAAATAAATTTTCGCTCACAAATGAGTCTTTAATGGACTGCTGGTAATAAAAAGACATTTCGACAATTTTATCTAAAACTTCTTCAATTCAACTCCAAATGACTTTTCGATCGATGTTTCTATAGAAAACTCTTTTGTAATAACATCCGGATTTTGCTCTTTAACAAATGTTGTAAGCCCTTTCATACAACCTAACATACAGAGACCTCTATCGGCACAAATACCAACACATAACTTCAATTAAATTTCCACTTTTCAATATCTTCATCTCTGCTAGTGCCTGGCATTTTTTGCAACCAAATTTCATTTAGTATTTGATCTTCATCAATAACACGAATGAATGCAAATAGTTGCGCTTTTTTAATACTGGCTATTAACTCATCAGCTTCCAAAGGGAAACTTGAATGTTGAAGCTTATCGTGGCATACATTTTCCTCCATGTTAGATGATAATTTCAAAATACACCTATGAATGGTATAATTTGAGAATGTAGGTTACATATTTATTTGATCTGCTTGATCTCCTAGCATTGTCTTCACAATCTTTCTGCATGCAAACAAAATTGCTGACTTCATCAAAGTGTGAGATTTCATTTTTTTCTCCTGTGCAATCATTTCATATATTAAATATGAAATAATTGAGCCTTTTCAGAAAACGTCGGTCTTTTAAAATATTTGTTTGCTTTGTTTTTCGTTCTGGCAATCTTTGAAAATAATTTGAATGTTTTTTCTTGAACAGAGTAATGCTTCGCTTTGAAACGTCTTTTGAACTAGCAAGAGAGCATTGATTCGTCTCTCATTCTATATCTGCCTACCAAAATTAATAGGGAAATCTGACCTTCATTTACAATCCATGAGAACCCAGATGTAAATATCTTTCTTCGTATTTGTAATTAGGTTGTATTTTAGCATAAAAAGGAGAAATATATGGCAATTTGCTGCATTTCAATTCATGCCTCATGTTTATCAGAATCACATTCATTAAAGCTATGGCTCTTATTTAAATCGGTATATATTGTAAAATGAAGTGGGGTAAGTGAGAAAAAGAGAGAATTAGGTAGTAGATAGCAAGTTGCAGTACATAATTATAATAAGAGTAGGAGGATGTAGGAGAATAGAGAGAGAAAGAAATACGTAAGAAGAGGTATCAAATATGGAAAGGTAACGCTGAAATAAGCTAAAAGTGATGCAGCATTAGGATTAGTAAAATATGAGAAACCGTGCATAAATGAGAAGTACAGTAGGGGGTCTAGAAAGGGAAACGGAGAAAGTAGCATCAGGAAAATTGATTATTCGATTCGTAACATCAAACATTTGTGCATATAATTTTCTCCATTATTTATTAAAGCTAAACTTTATCTATTTTAGTTGTATCTTATAAAACAGGACACTGTCTCGGTAGATAAAAAGGCTTTCGGTACAAATTTCAAAATCTTTGAAATTTCCAGCGAAAGGCACCAATGCAAATATGATGTCAAATTCAGTTTTATCAATAAAGAGTTACTAAAGATTCTATGAATTCTATAGGTATCTATCTATCTATCTATTTATCTATCTATCTGCGTATGTATATAGAGACATGTATTTACAGACAGACACACACACACACAGACACACACACACACACACACACAAACACACACACACACACACACACACACACACATA
>NC_068987.1:106578031-106578686 GCF_001194135.2 Octopus bimaculoides
ATATGCTAGAAAGAGATCTTCTACGATCTAACCACAAAGAAAAGAATGTGCTCTAGAAAAAATTCAGCAAACCCCAAATCATAAGCGGACAAGACAAATGAAAATATACAAAATAAAGAATTAATCGTATAACGTGTTTCGCCATCAACTCTTTTATTTACGTAAAAACGTCCGTGGCTCGTCAGTACGACTGTTCTAATTCAATATAATTTGCAGAACTATACACGAATTGTCTTCATAAAGTTTGACGTGCGTACAGTTCTACCGATTACATTGGGGTTATTTTCAAATGTCTCAGCTCTGGCGCGCTAATTCCCGGAAACATTTCTGCAGAAGATAATTCACTGCAGTGGATGTTGCCGGTTAGAGAACATAATTACAAAAATTTAAATATATATACTGAAGGTGATAAATTGAATACTAATTTAATTAACATCAATTTAACACCAGTGACCTAGCATACAAAAAAATTTGAAAATTCAGAAAAATTGTAAAACGTGCGTATAAGAAGTGATGACTACTAAGTGGACATCCGATATGCTAGAAAGAGATCGTCTACGATCTAACCACAAAGAAAAGAATGTTCTCTATGTATATGTATATATGTGTATATATATAAAATAGCTAGTTCTCTATGTATATGTATATGTATATA
>NC_068987.1:106579395-106580379 GCF_001194135.2 Octopus bimaculoides
ACACACACACACACATATATATATATATATATATATATTTATGTATGTATATACACATGAGTAGATGTATGAGTGCATATTTCTTTGACTGTGTGTTTGTGAGTGTATCTGTTTCACTGTCTATAATTTTACTTCTGAGGGTGTGTATGGGTGTGTATATTCGTTCATATACGTATGTACATTTGTTCATATGCATATAAAATTTATGAAGATTTATTGTTTTGTGGTTTTCTACTTACAGGAGAATCTCAGACAGAGAAAGACAAGGACAGAGACAGACTGACAAGGAATCACACAAACAGTTAGACACTTCGAGAAATATTATACCGAGGAAAATGTACGTGCATTCACATACATATGCATTCAATTGGAAAATACATTCCTTCATAAACTGAGGTATATTGTTACATATAGAATATCTGGGTTTGTTTTAGCATAATTTTCTACGCTTTACTTACTTTGACATACACGCTGACATACTATCGTTCACTTTCATCCTTCATATCTTTCTTGGTCCCTCTGTATGTATTCAGTTATCTGTCTGATTCTTTCTCTTTCTGCCTATCAATCTTCGTCCTAATTCCCCTTCCGCGTATGTTAAGCAGTACACACACATACACACACATCCGTATACACATGCATACAAATACGCACACACGCGGATGCAGACACCACACAAGCACATATACACACACATATACACACAAACAAAAGCAAGCAAAATACAAAATGATACGTAAGCATCTCTATCTGTCATTTTCTCTCCCGACACACACAAACACAAACACACACACATGTATGTATGTATGTATGTATGTATGTACGTACGCATGTACATGTGTATATGAAGGCCCGTAATGTAGGAATTTGAGTATTGAGCTCACACTCGTGAGTTCGTTTCCAAGCGGCGCGTTGTGTCCTTGAGCAAGTAAGTTTATTTCGCGCCAATATCTCATGTGTATATACACACATACATACATATAT
>NC_068987.1:106580892-106602203 GCF_001194135.2 Octopus bimaculoides
ATATACATATATATATATAGTTATATATATGCAGAATCACGCACACACCAACACATAAGCACGCACCTACAAACATGAATACGTGTGTCCGTATGTCTTTTTATGTATCTGTGTGTGTGTGTGCGTGTATGGGTGTATTAGTTTGTGTTTAATGCGTGTGTGTTGATTACTGATAATTTTCTATTATACATGAATATAAGTAGTAATATATGCATGAAAATTTGTCTATAGTAATAGTAGCCGAAGTAGCTTGAATCATCATTCTGATTTGCATTTTAGAAACTACTCATACGAGCAGGAAGATGACCGTATCTATGCACAGATGTTCGTAAATATAACGGCGTATATGATTGCTACCTCAATAAACGGCTTCGAAAATGAACCACATATACATCTCTTCATCTACTATTAGCAGAATTTACACACAATAACGCGCACACATACACTCACAGCTATATGTGAATCAAAAACATGTTATATATTCGTATAAGTATCACGTGAATAACGTAAATATACAAGGAAAGAGGGCATTGTTAATGCTGTTATAATGTTGATATAAAATACATGGCATTAGTCTATAGCAATAATGTTTTGCTAGAAGCAGGTTTAGTAAGAGTACAAAATCGCCTATCGCAACAATATAGGGCTATAACAGTTAAGGTGCAATTTTGATGAAGTCCATGTTCAAAGAGAATAATAGCGAGCTTTCACTATTAAGTTTTCTGGAATTAAAATGGTTAATGTATGTTGTATACTTTTCAGAAGAAAACCTTACATTAATGGGTTTTCTATTAAACATTTTATGGAAACTACGATGCATCGGAAAATGGAAAGAGATTAAACTGAAGCATTTTTTGGCAATATATGAGCGTACATTTAATCTAAAAGCTAAATTATGCCATACAGTATTTCTTGATCTATCTTTACATTTGAGGATATTAGTCTGCGTACGGTGTCTTTTAATTTATCCACAAAGCCACTATTACAAAACCTCGTTAGATGAATGAAAAGTGGTAATGGACCAAGCCTCATCTGAAAACAGTGATGCTCCAAGTTTACAAATATATCAGACTAAATATCATAGAATGATGGTGGGGAGTGTAATACAAATCCTTATTTACATAAAATAATCATTAATTAGGTTTTCAGCAAGAGTGAAATTTGCTCGCTTCTTAGTTTAAAGTAATATCCATAAAATAAACCCTATTAAGATTAGTGTCACCCGTAATTCGTAAAGTTATTCCACTAAAAAGGTTTATGAGCGTCCTTTTCTAAATCTACCGATCTTGTGACTGTTCAATCGGTGCGAATCTCTCATTTCGTTCTATGTCTCTCTCGTCTGTCTATATATATATATATATATATATATATATATTTATAGATATATGCATACATGCATATATATATATATATATATATATATGCATATATATGTATATATACACACATATATGTGTAGTATGTGTTTGTGTATGTATACATATACATATGTACACATAACTATTTGGATTGAAATGCATAAATGTTTGCGTATATTTTTGTGCCTGTGTGGGTGTGTTCGTGTGTCTGTTTGCTAGTATGTATTCGAAAATGTCTGTGAAAATCACTCATACCCTTTTTTTTCTTACTCTCTCTGTTTGTCTCTCCTCTCTCTCTCTCTCTCTCTCTCTCTCTCTCTCTCTCTCTCTCTTTTCTCGTTTTCTTTCAGTCTACAAAAGTGTTATAAGTGCTATTGGTAATGCTATTATCTAAAATATATGTGTAGCAGTAGAGGCATCGTATAGAGAAGAACTTATCATCTCCTCCTAGTCGTTTCTTTGTTCTATCAAGAGAATATTACATTCGAATTAATAACGTTTATCGACAAAATTATTCTATTATTGCAAATTGCCCAACAATTCTTTTCTAGTTTCACAGACCACATATTTTCTTTTATCTTTTTCGCTGTACGTTTTTGTACTCTTTTATTTCCTTTTTCTCCTGCTCCGTTTTACGAAACAATGGCTATTTTATCTATTTCACTATCTTTGACTTTATGATGTTAGATTTATAGTTTGTCATTTAGCAAAAGCGATATTAGAATTTATGCTTTGGCTTTTATCTTTTACGAATTCCAGTCATTGGACTACGGCCATGCTGGTGCTCCGCTTTGAAGGGGTTTAGTCAGAAAAATTGACCCCAGTATTTGTTATTTGTTTTAAGCTTGTTACTTATTGTATTGGTGACTTATGCTGAACTGTTAAGTTACGGAAACGCAAATGAACCGACCTCGGTTGTCAAGCGAAGTGTGTGTGCCAGGGAGGAGGGGAAGGACAGGACACGGATATTTTGGGAATAATTGTGGCTATTGATTTTGACCTCAGGTCAAAACATAATTACTGACGTTCTTAGCCATGGCCATCTCCTCTGTTCTTTGTTTTTTCGGACATTACATGAAGCATCCTTCATTATTTGTCTATTTACACTATACTTTAAAACATGTCGAATAGCCATATAAAGGCATACATCTCGACTCCTTTGAACACCAATTAGCTGTTGCTATGTACATCTTCTTTTGGCACTCCATCGCTTACGACATCGAGGGTTCCAGTTGATCCGAGCAACGGAACAGCCAGCTCGTGAAATTAACATGCAAGTGGCTGAGCACTCCACGGACACGTGTACCCTTAACGTAGTTCTAGGGGATATTCAGCGTGACACAGTGTGACAAGGCTGACCCTTTGAATTACAGGTACAACAGAAACAGGATGAAAGAGTGAGAGAAAGTTGTGGTGAAAGAGTACAGCATGGTCGCCACCGTCCTCTTCTGGAGCCTCGTGGAGCTTTTAGGTGTTTTTGCTTAATAAACACTCACAGCGCCCAGCCTGGGAATCGTAACCGCGATCCTATGACCGCGAGTCCGCTGCCCTAACCACTGTGCCATTGCGCCTCCACCGCTATATAATATACAAATACATATATACACGGGCACACACACACACACCCACACACACACACACACACACACATACAGGCATTACTATGAAGCACATAACCTTTCCGAGAGAACCACTTTACCTATTTTCATTTCCCTCTGTGAAATCCTTCCTTTTTGTTTAACTTTTTCAAAAGTGGTTTCTTCTTCATGAACTTCCTCAATCATTACAGGACAATATATTGGCGCTCATTCTGAGTTGCTCATATAATTTTGACTACAAAATGTTTTTAATGCTAAATGTTATCTGTTTTGCTCAGCAAACAGACAACACTTGCCTTGCTATGATCTGTGTGGTATTGTCAACTGGGTAGAGCTCTGCGATATCTTTATGAATGCGGGTGGACACTAGACTTAAACAGTTTTCCACAAATTTCTTGACTTCATGAATCTTTACATTAACTCTGTAATTGCCATCAGTTCATCATGTGATACAAACATGACGACCGGCCATGATACAAATATTGTGACTAGCCACGGTTAAGCATGCTTTCCAATGTTTTTGATCATTAATCTTATATTTCTCTGTTCCGAATATTTTTGAAATAAACGTATCAACAGAGATGCGTCGGGCAGTTTTAAAGTGATTTGCTGAGCCTTCTGTCTTGTAAAATTAAGCAACTAAACTTAAAACTGATCCTATTTTATCAAGAGTTTATCTTCCAATATTTTGTACTATCTTTCATCGGTTCCTACGTCAGTGGAAATTTGAAACTGCAGCAATTTATTTCAAGGCACAGTTATGCTATCGTTTACTTTAGCTTCACTTAGATTAAGTTACTTTGGCAAAATTATGTAACTTAATTACTTTTTCTTTGAAATTCATCAATAATAAAAGTACTTTATATTTGATAATGGAGTTAAAGCTAGTTTAATAATATATCTAAACGCATTGCCATATGCGTGAGTTTTATTACTGCTAAAGCTGCCGTTAAAAATATTTATCGAAGTAGCCATAATTTTTTATATTACATATTCATATAAATCGTTGTAACTATTCATTCCTTTGTATATTTTGTTTATGCTTTGTCTAATTTGCTCTGGGCAATAGAGAATATAGGTTTCAAATTTCGGCACAGGGCACCAATTTTGAATGGTGGGATAGTCGTTAACATTGTATTATTTATTTTGACACTGAAAATATGAAAGGTAAAAAAAAGGGCAAAAAAGGAAACGGCCGAAATGCTGCTAAGCATTTTCCGGCGTGCTAAAGATCGTGTCACATCACGCTTTAGTCAATATGTATATTTAAAATAAACCCCACAAACTTGTAAATAAATATTTTTAGAAGGTGTATCTTCTGTTCAAAGTAGAAACCACACATTTAACATAAACACAGGCAAGAAAGATATCGATAGAGTAAGTACCAGACTTAATGAAATATTCACTGTTCCTAATATGATACATGAAGACGCATGAAAGATATCCACAAACCAGTGACAGAAATCAGTGAAGGAATCGGAATATCCAGAGAGCAAACATTGTCAGATAATTTTCGCTTAGCTTAGCTACTTCCTTTGAGTAATTAAGATGGTTTCCTTGCAAAGGATTAGGAAAAACTTATAAGCTTTATCTTTAACGCATGGATGTATATTTTACAATCGCATTTGAATTCATGAAGATCGTATGCACATATATGGATGGAAGTGTATGTGTAAGCATGTATTACATATATAAATATGCACACATATATATTCACAAATATATTTGCATATATGTATGTATGTATCTACGTATGAATCAATCAATCTATCTATATATTATATATATGTATATATAAATATATATATATATATATATATATATATATATATATATATATATATATATAGATAGATAGATAGATACGTATATGTATGTACATACACATACACACACACACACACACACACACACACACACACACATACACACACACACACATATATATATATGCATATTTAAATGTATATATATGCAGATATGTTTCACTCATGTGTGTGTATTTATGCGAGATTTTTCTAGCCTGTGTATGTATTATATACATCAGATTAGTTTCAGATAAGCATATAAACACTTTATGTATTCAAAATCATTTATGTACGAATGCAACATAAATCCTCATTTGAGCGTACATCATACAGATGAGTATGAACATATACATACCAACGCGCAAAAGTTCCTATGAGCGTATATACGGGGTAACGGGATATATCAAGGTGTTTTGTAACAGATGGGCTTGCTACAAAAATTATTCAATCAAAAATTAACTCATAATTAAATGAAGACAATAGGGTAAAGGTATACCACCTATATGGGAATAAATAGAGTGAAGAATCAGTGTAAGGCAGTGTAAATGAATACAAGGTCACCTGAGGTAATAGTTTAACGCTCGGGAAGTGAAACAGTCTTTAACGTTTCGAGCCTACGCTCTTCCACAGCAAGGAACACAGAAAGAAACGACGAGAAAAAAAAGAGAGAAAATAAAGAATGTGTATATTCATTTTATTATAAATGCCAAACAAGACCATCGACGCAAGCTTAAATAATAAAGGGCGATATGTGAGCAGCGATATAGTTAGGGATTACTATATATATATATATATATATATATATATAATAAAATGAATATATGCAAGTTATAAAAAAAATTACGATACATTACTGTGTCTACTTTGCGGATTTTCACCTATCGCCGAGGCCTTAGAACATAACACCCGTGATAATCAAGGGTTTACTGTATATATATATGTGTGTGTTTGTTTGTGTGTATGTGTCCATGTATCTATCTGTCTACCAATGTACGTATGTATGTATGTATGTATGTATCTCTCTCTCTCTATGTATATATATATATATACAATATATTTATATACATATATATAGATATATTTATATATGTGTGTACATATATATATATATACATACATATATTAGTATGTATATGTATGTATATATATATATATATATATATACACATGTGTTATTTCTTTACTACCCACAAGGGGCTACACAGAGAGGGGACAAACAAGGACAGACAAACGGATTAAATCGATTATATCGACTCCAGTGCGTAACTGGTATTTATTTAATCGACCCCGAAAGGATGAAAGGCAAAGTCGACCTCGGCGGAATTTGAACTCTGAGCGTAGCGTGCAGACAAAATACCGCTGAGCATTTCGCCGGGCGTGCTAACGCTTCTGCCAGCTCGCCTATACATGAGTGTGTGCTTGTGTGCGTTGGTATATATGTATATGCATATATGCATGTGTGCATGTCTTTATCTATATGTTTGCAAAATACACACACATACACACACATACACACACACTCACACACGCACTCATATATATATATATTTATGGATGTATACATATGTATATGCATTTAAACGTATATCTATCTATACACGTCTACTTGGGTGCAGTTAGAATATGTACGTATGCTGGGATTATTTTTATGCATGCATGTTTTTATATTAAGCTCTTTGAGTATATATATATATATATATATATATATACACTTTTACTTTCATGCTTTCACACGTTTCATCCCTAAGGCTGTACATGTGTGTGTGTGCATGTGTTTGTGAATATACATATACATATACATGCATACATACATACATGTACACACACACACACATGCATATATATGTATATCTATCTATCTCTCTCTCTCTCTATATATATATATATATGTCTGAGTGCATAGATAAAAGTGTTTGCATGTATGGGTGTTATCAGTCCGTATATATGGAGATTCTGGGTAAATGGCTAATAGTAGTGAGGAGAGGAGAAATAAAAATATCAATAGATAGACAGTTTAAATAGATCTGAGGAAGGTTGCTTAAGATCCCTTAAGACCGTGTATTTGTTTTACTGATCTAAATAATTTTGTTCCACAATAGTACTTAGACCAAACTGCTTGAGAGAAAAGAACCCTTAGATAAAGCAATGTCGGGAGACATAAAAGAGATTATAACTGACAAATTTAATCTGCTTCTAGTATTTTGGGGCGAAGCTTTGAATACAGAAGTTCTGGGGAAAAACTGTTTGAAGATGGAAGTTTAGCTTAATATATGTATCGTTTATTATCGTACACTGCTTACTATAGCTTAATTCTCTTAACATAAAAAGAATATTGATACAAAGCAAAACAAAGTCTTAGCAAGAAAGGAATGCATCTGAGTTTGTTGCTAATTTGAAGTGTCGGAACGTTGAGATATTAATTGTTGCATTGGTTGGTTGCATGGTTTGTTGGTTGGTGGTAGCTGTTGTATTAGCAAAATGACTGGCTGTTTCAGTTAGTTTCTCATAGATATGGCCGTGCATTATGTTGTCTGCGAAGACGGAGTTGTTGATAATGGTGGTATAATCAGTAGAAGCGAGAACTAAATTCTATGCAATATTTAGTTACTTGCGTTCTGATTCCTAATGACATCGACGTAAAATTTTGTCGTTCATTTTATGCGCATTTTTGCTTTTGTTGTTTACTAGTTAGTACCCGAGTAATTCTAATCGTACAGTCCTTTGATCTATGGCTTTCTAGCCGTGATCACTCCACATGTTATGTTTCTACACAGTGTAACCTATCTCCATTGTTGAGAGCCACACGCTACCAGTTAACAGCAATCTCCCCAATGTGGATAAACTTGAAGTGATTGTGGTGGAAGGAGGAAGACAGCCCAGACAATTCTGAGACAGTTAAAATGAGTGGCAAGCTGAGAGAGAGATATATTGGCAGACAAACAGATACATAAGCATAGAGTTATATAGGCAGAAAGACAAATATATAGGCAGACAGACAGATATTTAGGCAGACAGACTTATAAACGGACATATATATACACAGGCAGATATATTGACAGGCAGATATATTGACAGACAGATATATATGTAGGCAGATTGATATATTAACAGACAAACAGATATATACGAAGACTAGGTACTAGTTGACTTTTTAACAACTGTGCCAATTGACCAATTAAGTGTCGATTAGTCTATAACTTCCCTATTTATGACAGCATGATACACTTTGAATTAGAAGTCGCTGATTCTAATAGGGTGACCAGTAAAATCTCTCTACACTATTTGCCAGCTCCGTTCAATACAAACGACTTTTCTATTCCATGGAAGTGTGCGATCTTATTTACTGAGAGAAAAAGCAACAACAACAACAACAAAAGACAATAATAAAAAAAAGACATTAATATTCTAGTGCTGTATTATTTTCGGGAAATGGATCCTTGATCTAGTTGTTTAGAAAGTACATCAACACCTATGTTATCGAATTTGCGATGAACGAAAATGAGCACAATTTTAAGGTGAAATGCTTTAACTAATTAGTCGTTAACCCTTTCAGATGATTCGGAGTGATATTAGAGATAATTGGCTACCATATGTAGTAGACTCAACGATCTTAATCTGTAATTACTGTGTGTAGAGTAATTAGTAAGGGAACATCTCATGTGTAGAGTAATTAGTAAGGGAACATCTCGTGCGGTTGTTTTTAAGGAATTATTAGACAAATGCAAAAAAGATGGGAAAAATCATGGATTAAATGCTGCTGATAAGTAAAAGTAAGAACAACGAAAATCATAAGATTTTAGAAACGAAATATTGTAATAGTATCTGATTTATATAAGCTAACTAACTCTATGTTCTTAATATGGCGAAGTGTATCGTAAGTGCGTATAGTCAGTGGCACCATACCTAAATAAGGATCGGCAGGAAACACACACACACACACACACACACACACACACACACACACACACACACACACACACACACACACACACACACACACACACACACACACACACACACACACACACACACACACACAAATAAATTAAAAAAATCCCTCCTTACACTATTTAGAATTTGAGCTCTAAGTTTTCTCTATATACAGGTAAACAAGTTCATTAAAAATTATTACAGAAAATTGATGTTGTTTACAATTCAATTGGTTAGATAATCTGCTCGTAAACGTTTACTAGTGAAATAATTAGTTGATTTGAACAATTAGCCAAGAGAAAGTTATTTATTCAAATAAAACTAATCGGTTGAAGTAATTCAATACACATTGTGACTATATATAGCAATCGGCTACATTTTTCCGCGTGGGCATACGATATGTTATTCTATTTCTGATGAAAATCAGAGGAGATTTAGAAACAGTCGTTTTTCTGTCGACGGAAAGATAAAAATAAATCATTTGTTTACAGTTGTCACAATACAGTAACGTTAGAGTGAAGTGTATTGTGAAAAATGGCTTCATGTGTATCACTTTACGCACATCTGCACACACAAACACACACACGCGCGCACACACATACACACACATAAGCACATGCACACCCGCATAGGTACACTGACGCGCATAGGTTTACTAACACGCACACACATTCTCTTTGTCACACACATATACATAAATAGATTATATTGTGAGTTATGTTTCTAGGTCAGCCCTGATCAAGTAGACATATATTCACAAAGCGTTTCATTCCCACCAATCCCACACTTTTTAGCTACACTTTATCAAAAATCGTATCTCTGATTTGATGAAGCTTTGTTGTCATTTCAAGTGGGCCATTTACAGGTAGAGTTTTGACTATATCGTTCCTTTTGTAAGAAAGCAAATGGTGATTTAGTGAAGGTGTGAAAGTTAGTGGCTGAAAAGTGGTGTCTTGATCATGAGATCGTTGACATGAAGACCTGGGGACGTGGTTTTGTCCTCGAGCTTGTCACTTCGTTGCAGGTTGCTCAAGTTTACTTAAGTGAAAATGAGCTCCGACCCGAATAGAGTCTTTGAGTTGTGACAGAGCTCTATTCCAGCTGTCACGTCCTCAAAATTTTGCAATTTCAAGAGTGCGATGGCTGAGTGGAGATCTAAGTCAACTTGTCCTTAAGAAGGCGCCATAGACACCTAAAACAACAAAAATTGGTACATGTCACTAATTTCTATACCCTTGCAAATTCACGGCTGCGACGTGTGATTTGCTAGTTGTAGCAGTTACAACGACCGCAAAGGCTTTCTTTCGTGGTCTCATTATTATACTGGGTACGCTATAGTTCAAAGTTAACTCCATTTCAGAAAAGTAAATATTACTTTTTTCTTGCTGTTTAAATATATTTTATCTTACACATAAACGGTTATTTAGTGAACATATAGTAGGTTTTACTTTTTGAAAGACAGCGAAATAAGCAACCGAGCTAGGGTTTAACATTCCTTAATTTTATTTTGAAAACGACTATTCAAATATGGTTTTTGCGCAGCCTTGTTCAAAAGAAAAGTCTGTCTGTCAATGGTTTATGTTTAGTTCACTTGTCTAAGAAAACAAACCCGAATGACATATGATATAGGTTCTCAGTTCTTTGGTTGATCGTTCATAGTATTATATATTCCAGTCAACCCTTGCGAGATTCTTAAAGTGTCTCACTAAACAATATCTTGTTACTTCCTATTCTAAAAAAAAAATGTGCCCACGAGCCATCCAAGACAGGGTGGGAGCTCTGCTACGTTCCTTTGACCTGATAGAAACAGAAAGCAAATCTTTCACAAATCATATTCAACCTGCTAGAAATAGCAACCATTTCTCTCGTTCTCTCTCTATCTTTCAAATCAAAATTAACAATCTTCATAGAAACGAAGCATATTGGATAAAACATTCTTATGAAAACAAAATGTCATGATTTCTATGGCTGTATTTTATGTTTTGTCATTGTTGTACTTGAGTTTGATCGAAACTGACGTTGAGCTAAAGAAAGAAAACAAAACACAAACATGTGACTGAATTTTCAGTGGTGGTGCGTATTGTGTATTAAACTGAAAGCAAACCATAAAAGAAAGGATTTATCCTTTCGTTTATTTGGAGGTAGGTGTGGGATACGTTAAAAAAAGTTTGCGTAGTAATTTAAGTGTTGTCGACCAAATACATATACAGTCGTTCACAGAATTATTTATAGCACGTCTACAATAAAGTGAATTGCATTTAGTTTAAAGCAAGATAAATTAGAGGTTCAATTACTATTAAAATTTAGGCCTAAGAAGGTAGCGTGCTGGTAGAATCGTTAGTGAACCGGGTAAAACGTTCAAGGGCATTTGTCCGTCTTTATCTTCTGGGTTCAAATTCCGTCGAGGTTAGCTTTGCTTTTCATGCTCTCGAGGTCGATAAAATAAACACCAGTTAAGCAATGGAGTCGATGTAATCGACTTAATCTCCCCTGAAATCGCAGGCCTTGTACCAAAATTTGAAACCAATATTTTGAGTCAAGTTTTCTCTAACCGATTTGATTTATAGACAAAGGTCCTCCAGGCATAACAATCTTTTCTTTTGGTATAGCAGAAGTGCCACTATTCCATGTCTCCAATTTTATGACGATAAGATGTAACATGAGTGAGATCTGACTGCAACCTCCAGCAGTTCATGCGACTGCAGAGAAGCTCACTATTCATTTTGATGTTCAATGATGAGAACATAAAAAATGCAAGTCTCCGGATTAGAGTAATCAATATTTAATGAGATTCTCTGAAATATGTATCTTTCCTAAAGTCGCTTTTCCACTTAAGCGCAAGAATGATATAAATAATATCGCGATAAACTAAAATTTTCGAAATATAGATATGATACCAGACTAACAGTCAAAATCGTTGTCATATGTTATGTACAGAAGGTGAATAAACAACAAAATAAATGTAGAAGAAGTAGCAATACAACTAAGAAAAAAGGAAGCGATTGACAATTACAATTAGTAAAATACCTACTATGTTTGAATCTTTTCGCTGATAGTGGAGAACGTTCCGAAATATATTTCGACAATAAAATTTTGGTGTCGTATGAGTATTTAAAATTGCGTTTTCATCGAACTCAACATTGAAATTAATTATTTTTACTACAGACAATATGGAGCTTATTCTACTATTCTCTTTTTACATACTTTAAAAATCATACAGATCAATAGTCTACGCGTATTCTAGCACATTGAATAAATCATTTCTTATTTAATGTGTTTAAAATTAAAATGCTGGAAGTAAATATTCGGTGAATATAAAAAACATATACATTAGTCAATGGCTGAAATTGTTTTTATTTTTCCAGCAAATACAGGAGACAGTATTCAGCATCTGTTGTTCTTTTACTACTCCATCGTAGAGATGTTCTTCCTATCGTGATTTACTAGAGAATGACGAAGTCGATAATCAAGATATTAGACTAGTTAGTGTAAAGTTACAAAAAGGATTGAAGATTAAGTATTTCAAAGTAACCTTGAACATGAAAATTATTTTGACGACAAAATATAAAATATAAGATCTATTAAACATTTATTTGTATCTTCTGATATGAATAAGCATTCATGAATAGCTAATATCAGGTTTAATCTGCGTAGCAAAGTGCCGAACACAGCAATGGGATAGTTTTGGTCTTATGTTCTCTTCAATAACTAAAGTAACAAGATACAAGTCGATAGCGTTTCACCGAACAACAGTCGGAGTCTTCTAATGAAATTCAAATACAGGGAAGGATTAGTAAAGGCATGGGACATCTTACTGTCTCACCAAGCTTAGTACTGGATAGGTACTTTTTCATCGATTCGGAAAGGGTGGGTGGTTAATTCTATCATGGCGGTATTTGAATTCATCCTTTAGAAAGTTAGAACTAGTACCACGTCATATTCCATTCGAAACATGTGCACGCCTGTTAAGTTGATTTGAGTAGACTAATGGAATATTTGTTACTCTTTATTATTGTTACTCTTCATCTTAGAGTCAATGTCCGCAGCATACTGACTCGTCTTTAACTTCAATCATTTGTTCGAACTTTCGACACGATTTTGCAGAAGTACAATTTGTTTTCCCGCACAAGTTCCTATAGAAAATAATGATCTCATCCAAGGATTTTTTCTTCTACTTAGCTATACAGTACCGTGAGATAATCCCATATCCTCTGCAAAATCTAACTACAATGCTACTGAATATAGCAATTATTTCAAATTGTATATATCTCTATTGAGATGAATGACTGAGTGTCACTAAAACCGAAATCAGTGATGACCCAATAGACAAATGTATTCCTATCTATGTAGGTACGCATGCGTATGTGTGCACCAGGGTGTATTGACATGTAGCTGCGCTGATCGAAATATTAGAGCATCGAACGCAAGAAATATATTTTTGATTTCCTCTTACGACGTTGATTTAGTCAATATTATCGGCGAAATCCTCCAAAACGGTCAGGGAAATGGGATAATAAATATTGCTGTGGCCATTATTGTTCAGATTTTGTCCCACCAACAATGAGTGAGCTGACCTATGGTCAAGAAAATTCCATTCATGGCCAGTCCAGCCATAACCATTCCCACTTTTTGAATTATGCAGAAAATGCAGGCCATGTTATCCTACATGTCCTATTTCAAGACGGTTTACATTTGAAAACTTTTCAGCTGCTATTTCTTACAGTTGGAGCATCCCCCGTTCGCCCTTACACGTTGTATTAATGTAAGATGCAGCTTTGCTTCCTGTGTGCGAGGGTAAGCGAAGCGAAATATGAATGTTTTGCTTACTCATCGCCTCACCGTATTCACTCTGTAAGTAATAGCTCTGATAGTGATAGCAGTTACCAGGTTCACTCGGTTACGACACATTATACTGAGACAATGTCTTCAATGCTTACAAAATAAAGGGAAATTCGACGACATCTTTTCTTTCTTTGCTTTTTTTAGTTTTGCAAATCTAATTTTCTTATGTAGATATCATTTCGAATCTCTGTGTTATAATGATATAGTCTCTAAGAAATAGCCCAAGGGAACGAGGAAGAAATCTCTTCACCAGACATTCTGGGGTTAAATTAATAATACTTTCTAATACTGGCACCAGAAGCTAGAAATTTCGAGATATGAGATAGTCGAATTTATGTTCTTCCACCAGGGGTGCATATTCTAGGTGTATTAAGTTAGCATCTCTCACACGCCAACGATGGTAAATTTTCTTTAAAATAATTTCATTATTGCAGTATCGTGTTATGCTCTAGTTGTAATTTGTTTTCCAATCTAACAATACACACAAACACAAAGTTTAAGTCAGGTTGAATTCGTACTATAGAGAAATAGCCTAAAGTTTATGAGTGTATACTGATATCAGCGTAGTAGGTTCAATATTGTATAACCCCCTGAGAACCATACACCACAGCTTTTTAATCACGGTATCTTTTTCGATACTGTACTGAATATCGTGTACTCCTCGAACGGTTTCAGTAGTATATAACTTCTTTTATGTCTACGAGGTGAGTTTGTTCATAGACACTCAGTGAATTCTTGTCTATTGTTGGACATATGACAGTGAATTCCCCATCCCCTCGGCTCTTCTCACAGCGCAGTATAACTGATTTCGAGAAAGAGAGTGAGAGCAAAAGAGCACGCGTGCACGAGAGAGAGAGAGAGAGAGAGAGAGAGAGAGAGAGAGAGAGAGAGAGAGAGAGAGAGAGAGAGAGAGAGAGAGAGAGAGAGAGAGAGAAAGAGAGAGAGAGATAGAGAGAGAGAGAGAGAGTGAGTGACAAGGAGAGAGAGCAAGAGAAGTGTCTCCATTATATTTCTTATTTTATGTATTGATGACGCAAGCAAAAATGGAAATTTCATTTCGCTTGGAGGTTGGACATAGGGAGCAAACAGTAGGAATCTAACCTCAGAAATAATACCATCACTTTGCCAACCACAAGATAACGGAAGAAGTATTGAATGCACTCGTGAGAGAATTTAACTATCGATGGCTTAGTTCTTATTGTAAATAAGGAACTATGAATAATTACGCCTTACCGCGATTAACTTCTGGTGCGCTAAAATATATTCCATCCTAAATCTTCCTTTGGGTTACAGGTAACGATTCTATAATATTGACGAGAGGTCGATTAACCTGCAGTTTTTAGTAATTGTTGCTGCTGAGTTCAAAGTATACAATGCCATAAATTCGGAGATTCTACTGGCAGTTTCAAAAGACAGATTGAAAACACGAGATAAAGACAGTCGTATTATGACTCCGGCCTGATGGAATTGACGTCGATTTACTGTTTGATGATTTACAGAATACATCACAGCCAGACAGTTAACTCTTCAGAAGATGTTTCGATAACAATAATTGACAATTTCCCGCATATTGTAATTATAGTTTTTAATTCCGTCAAAAAAATTTAGCAAAAAGATATATTTACTTATTTACAAGACTTGCCAAGGTAATGAGATTTAAAATTACTTACATCAAGAAATGTAATTAGCTGCCAGAAAATTGCAGGTTATCTTCGATTTTTATATATTTTTCTCTCTCATATATTTCCTATTTGACTTAGGTAATGATTTACATACATCGCTATAATGCTGTCTGTGGTAGATTGGCTGTTAAAGATATTCTGAATGTCTACGGTAATGTGAGTGTAGTATCGATCTATTATAGTATCTTGAAGTTTTCCTTCATTCTGGAGTATTTCTTTTTGTAGAGGACACAACTATTACTGTATTCTATAATACTCTTTTGTATTGTCGGTCATTGAGTATTTGGTACAGAAACAAGATTTGTTAGTATTTGGACACTAAAAAAAAATCAAGATTTGTGTATATTGTAGATCGCCGATATAAAATGTACAATGTTTGATATAAAACAGAATATTTTGTAAATTTAAGATTGAATTCCGCATTTTCTAAGACTAAAAGATATACAAGAAATGGTTTGTGATATTTTTCTACGCATGGTGATTATTATTACGCACTGAGGCTATATAGTGTTTTGTAGCCAATTTTTGTTACCCAGCATGGAGTAATTTGTACCACGGGGCCGTAACAGTATTTTGTCGTTTTATTGCCACGCAATAGAAAGTGTTTTGCAAAACATCACGCTATGTAAATATGTATGTATGTATTCTGCTTATAATTATTTAAATTCATCAGTTAATGAATGCTCCATAGAAAGCCCCATTGTTGAAATGAAAATAACGAAAATACTGTCACATTTTAAACTTGAGAGAAGTCTTGCATATCTTTAATGTTCCACTTACAAATTGTATTTGTAATGTGCGAGTTGGTTGGTTGATTTCTTGTCCTGAAAATCCAAACTTTTGAAGACTGTCACTGAGACATTTACTCACAACATTAAGTTCCCTAATTGTTATTGGTACAAATGTAAATTTCTAATCAGGATATAGAAGCTGGAGGTTTCGATGCGGTTGTCCATAGTTATCCTATTTCTCTTTGATTTTCGAAGAGATATCATCAAGACAGCTGATCTCTCTGACGATACATATCTTTACTTGTCTGTCCAAACAGCAATATCCGGCCTGTTCTACACACAGTTGACACATCTTTTAATGGGAATGTTCCACCAGTATTCCTATTGTTGACGTTTGTGTCCGTATTCGATAACAGCGAGTCTCTTTATTCCAGGACAATCCTCTTCTTGAAAGGCATTGTATATTGTTTCTTGCAGCCACGTCGTGTCGAACAGTGAGTTAGTACCTCGATGACATATTTAGACAGCTGCTAATCACATGTGGGATGTCTTCCACAGAATTATAGCAAAAGGTATTGAGTCATCCCATAAATAAGGCGGTCTTTTCAATTGCATGAGTTAAAAGTCGGAGGGAGACGTGATGAACTACCTGCACCAACTTCCTATGAAAGCAGGTAGTAATTTTGCTTTGCACTTATTCTTAGTGCATGTTTTAAAGAGTGCTGTTCGATTTTAACAGTTAATTTTTTAATGCTATAATCGAAGTGACAAAGGAGCATATTCGGCATATTTCACTTTATGAGTTCAATAAAGGCAACAACACAACGGAAAATGCGAGGAATATTAGTGCAGAATATGTGATCGGACATATTCCGAGCTGGAAGCTACAGCCTAGAAGTCGAGCCTCGTCCTGGAAGATCTTTAGAACTCGACGAGAATGTCCTGCAATCCCTGATGGAACAAAATCCCATTGTAACTGTTTAGGAAGTAACAGGGAAGCTTAAATTGGTCCTTCAGCCATTCATCGACACCGGCGCTAGAAGAAAAACAACAATATTCGGTTTCAAGACGCCCAGTTTTCTTTCATCAGGATAATGCTCGGCCACATATAGCGGGGATGACATTCCAAACGCTGGAACAGATTGAATGAGAACCAATGACGCCAGCTACCATATTCCCCTGATATTGCCCCATCTGGTAATCATTTATTCCACAGTCTTCAAAATCGTTTGGACGGAAAAATTATGAATTCTGTAAACGAAGTACTGGCTGAGTATTTTTCGTAACAGACAAGTGAATTTTGGAAGAGGGGCCTTGCAAGTCTATCAGTTTGATGGACGAGCATTGTGGAAAATGAGGGAGAGTGTATTTGAGGTTAACATGAAGAGTTACGATGGGATTTTGTTCCATCAGGGATTGCAGGACGTCCTTGTCGATTTCTAAAGATCTTCCAGGATGAGGCTCGTCTTCTAGACTGTAGTTTCCAGCTCGGGATTTCCGGAACCACCATTGATATTGGCTTACGCTTATTGTCCGATCCCGTATTCTGCACTAATATTTCGAAAAATTAAACCGTATGAAAAATCGCCTTATTCATTTGCAAGGACCTCTTCTTCGATTGCAAATGCATAGCTTTCGAAAAGTGTGATGAGATGTAGCAGTCACGAGTCCAAGAGAGTCTTCGCTTCGTGTCAATATTGCTGACTACAAGACTTCGGTAAACAGACAAATGAAATTTTTTATCTTGGTATGCTGAGTTTTGTATATATGAGAAATGTATGTAGCAGCGATATGTCAAAAGTATTATAAACGTTGCACTCCATGTCAACATTCTGTTGCAGGCTATAACAATACTACAGTTTTCTGTAAATTATTAAACATGTTTTGCCTCTGTATCTTGGTGCTGGCTGTCGTAGTAAACCCCACCCATACAGGCACTTAGCAAATATATGAACAACAAAAGAACAATATTAATGTATCGAGTGATAACTCATTAAATGTCGAGCTATTAGTGTTACACTATTTTGTCAATCATCTATGTTCTGAGTTTTGATATCAATAAATTTGACTTAGGATGCCATAGCTCCAGGAACCATAATATTCTGATGTGGATTCATTGGAGTTTATGAAATCTGAAAAAAAATGTTTGTAAATATTTGAGACTTATACGAAATATACTAAATATCTAGTACGGTTATTGCACAATTATGTTGATTTAGCTACTTGATTTAAAAAAGAAAAAAACAAGAACAAAAGCAAAGATATGGATAGTTTTCATGCCTACATGTGTACAATATCTAAATCTACATTTATGTATATCCTACTTCAAAAACTTACTGTTGATGGGTACTGAATATATACACGTTTCAGGTGCAGAGATAGGGAAAACTCCACCTCCCTGCTCTGTTATACCTGTAGACCTTGTGGCAACGAGAAGGATTTTTCCAATATCGAATGGGTTATTATTGACAAAGGCCCTCGGTAAAAATCTTGACCTAGCAAACGCCAACTGTGTCAACGTAACAGATATATACACCGCCACCTATAGTATCCACCAACATGACTAATGAACGAACATAGTGTTGCCATGTCAAAGTATTTCGAACCATAGGCAACCGAAAATCCAGATATACCTCCTTAAGATTTCATACTCTATAAAACAAAGCACAACACTTAACTACACCCATCCGTATAGATTACAGCCCCATCCATGCTGACTGTTCAACCTAATGTACCAAAGTTTAATCCTTCACCCCTAATTTGGTTAATCTTACGGAAAGTCTGTCAGCTCTATTTTAGTCCACCGCTAACCCGAAACAACAGGCCTTTTGCCATGTTTAGCAGAAAATGCATCGAACATATATCGAGAAATAAACAATGAAAAACATTCAGTAAGAGTACTCTAGATTAAAGAATATTTGCCAACATATTATTGTTATTTAGCCCCAAGAAGCATCGTCTCCACCTGGCTGTCGACACATCTGCGTCCTTATATTTTCGAGCTAGGAAGCTTAGTGTCAGACACAGCTCAGAGCAATATCTGTGTACCAATGATTTCTGGGTAATTTTCCTTCGTCAGCACAGAATAACAGCTCGGTTAGAGATAGCGACATTAAATTCGTGTTTAAATTATATGCTTTTCAAAGTGACACACCGTTACTGATCTCATAAATAGAAAAATATTATTTCTAAATCTCTGAACGGCAAACCTTAAGTAACAATACTGAAGGGTAAAATGTATTTTCTAACATAATGTGGCTGTCCTGATTAGGACAAATGTTACACTTATTTAGCCCCACGAAATATCGTCTCAAGCAGGCTATCGGCACAATGTTTGCATCCTTATATTTTCGAACAAGGGAGCTTTGTATTCCCACACAGCTCAGAGCAATATCTGTGTGCCAATGGTTTCTGCTTTATTTCACTTCATCAGTACAGAATAACTGCTTGGCTAGAGATGGTGACAGCAAATCCTTGTACGAAATATATGCTTTTGAAAGTGAGATATTCCCTTTCCTTGGGCTAAATAACAGTAACATTCGTCCTAATCAGGAATGACACATTATGTTGAGAAATAATCTTTACTCTAGAGTACTGTTACTGAATGTTTCTCGTTCAGAGATTTAGAAATAATGTTTTTCTATGTATGAGATCAGTGAGTGTGTTACTTTGAAAAGCATATTTTTCGAACACGAATTTTATGGCACCAAATACTGTTCTGTGATATTAAAGATACAACCAGGCAGCCGCTATGCGATCGCACAATATGATGTAACTTGCAATCAATCATCTCTCACATTGCACAGCTATTACGCACTGACTTATTCTAATCATCTGATTTACAAATGGGCCTCACCCTTGTCAGGCACTTGCCCTCAAAGACCTCACAAAATCATTAGTTGTCAGGGTACTTAAATCATGAGTAGCCATAAAAATATATACGAATGAGTACTTTTCTATTTCCATGTGTTTGAAAAATGCTCTTCAGAATTAATCTACACATATCTTATATTCGAAAGGTCAAGATTTTTCTGGATGCTGTAGTTATAATTTATCATTATTCGATGAGAAAACGATGAGATGATCATGGCTGGAAGTATTTTGATCTACAATTTACCCAGACAAACTTAAGTTATGAATTAAAGGCACAGAAAAGAAAAAAAAAAGAAAACACTAACAATATCACAAATATATTTGTGATATAAAGTGAACACGAAGCCGGCGAATCGGTGCAGGTTTCTTGGTTCAGACACTGAAATATCATTAGACATTTTTTTAGCTAATCTATCAATGTCATACACGAAGAACACTTATAGTTTCAACAGTGAAAACTTTTTTTCCTGCGAAAGAAGTTAGGCTGGGCGATTTTTACATCATGTACATGCATCATTGTCATAATTCTCATTTCAGCAAAATGGACTAATTATTATTTGCAATTCCCCCATGCGGCGTTCAACCACCTATGAAAAACAGCGCTTATATACGTGCACATACGTGTATACACCAATTTACAAGCCGTCTTACATATACATATATATACATACATACGTATATATATATATATATATACATATATATATGTAGGTATGTATGTATATATATATATATATATATGTGTGTGTGTGTGTGTGTGTATGTTTGCTTGGAAACATGTATATACACATATATACATACATATATTGATACAGACATAGCTACATAGATACATAGACATATAAACGTATACATACATGTATACGTACATACATATATACATAGAAAACAAAAATACAAACATATATACATACGCATATCGAGTCGTCTAAGTAAGAATATCAATCATATCCATAAAGTGTAACAACACATTTCTAAAGTGATATAACACACACTGAATAAACAAATACAGACATTCCAGGCAAACGTTTGGTTTCAATGAAAGAAACGCCGTGAGCTAAAAGGCTGGTCTAGATTCTGCTCCCAAATTTCTCATTCCTATTCCCTATATGCTCCCCCTCTCGCTTTCTGTGTCTCTATGTCTCTTTATCTCTTTCTCTGTGTGTCTTTCTCTGTATCTCTATCCCTCTCTCACTTTCTCGCTCACTCTCTCATCCGCATTCTTTCTCCACCTATGAATACACACAGCCATACGCATATCTAGGTAAATGAAATATACATACGTTAACGTGTATATATATGTAGGTATATACGCACGTTTATATACACTTATTTATATACATACATCACATTTGTGTATGTATGTATGTGCATATACACGATGTATATGTGCACATCTAACTATCTGTATACACAAATGTGTGTGTGTGTGCTTGTATTTCTGTATCAATTGAAAAACAGACAATGAGGTATGTATATATATATATAT
>NC_068987.1:106602350-106603489 GCF_001194135.2 Octopus bimaculoides
TATAAATATATATATATATAGATAGATAGATAGATAGAGGGAGAGGGAGAGAGAGATAGAGAGAGAGAGAGAGAGAGAGAGAGATAGAGAGAGAGAGAAAGAGAGAGAGCGAGAGAGAGAGAGAGACAGAGAGAGACAGAGACAGAAGCAGAGAGGCAGAGTGAGAGACAATGAGAAAATGTATTTGTTTGAGAAAGAAGACAGAGAATAGACTCCTTCATTGACTATGCGAGCTGATACCTAGAAACTAGATCTGCGTTTTGAGAGATTCTGGCTGTTCTCAAAGCAATAACACATGTCAGACACAAGAAAACAGATAGAAACTTTGACCCCAGAGAATGGTGCTAGAACACTTTGTTTATAGAATGATATTATATCGTTACACATTTCTCTCTTATGTTTTGTAATAGCAAGCACAACATGTATGGAAGGCAAGACCGGACATAATTTTAAACAGTGTATGTGCATATACAATATTATAATAAACTGTCGTATGTCCAAATTTGGCCAAATGCAGTTCTTTCAATATTTATTTTTGCTTAAGGCGGTTAGTTGGCAGAAACGTTAGGACGCCGGGTGAAATGCTTTGCTGGATTTCGTCTGCCGATACGTTCTGAGTTCAAATTCTGCCGAAGTCAACTTAACTTTCATCCTTTCGGAGTCGATAAATCAAGTGCCAGTTACGCATTGGGGTCGATGTAATCGACTTAATCCCTTTGTCTGTCCCTGTTTGTCTCCTCTATGTTTAGCCCCTTGTGGGTAATAGAGAAATAAGAAACGTTAGGACGCTGGGCGAAATGCTTAGCAATATTTCGTGTGCCGTTACGTTCTGAGTTCAAATTCCGCCGAGGTAGACTCTGCCTTTCATCCATTCAGGGTCGATAACTCACGTACTAGTTACGCACTAGGGTCGATGTAATCGATTTAATCCCTTTGTCGGCCCTTGTTTGTCCCCTCTATGTTTAGCCCCTTGTGGGCAATAAAAAAAAAAGAAACGTTAGTACGCCGGGTGAAATGCTTAGCGGTATTTGTCTGTCTTACGTTCTGAGTTCAAATTCCACCGAGGTCGACTTTGCATTTCATCATTTCGAGGTCGATAAATTAAGTACCAGTTGCATACTGAGGTCGATCTAATCGAG
>NC_068987.1:106605069-106606216 GCF_001194135.2 Octopus bimaculoides
CGGTCTGGGAATTGAAACCGCGATCCTATGACCGCGAGTCCGCTGCCCTAACGACTGGGCCATTGCGCCTCTACTAGGATAAGTGACACGCTTTAAAACAAAAGCGTACTGGGGTCGATACACTGGACTTAACAGTCAAAGTGTGGCCCCAGTAAGACCATAAGGAAACAAATACAACATAGATCATACACACACACACACACACACACACACACACACACACACACACACATGTAACTACATTAGTGCATGAATTTAGACATCTATTTACGACCACTCAATTCACAAACTCAACACCTTTGAATGACTGGCATGGATTCAATCTGGTTTTGTCGAGGTTATCATACCGTTATGGAGTTCATGGGTGTTTCTGCATAACCAAAAAATGAATGAAAGATAGACTTTCAAAACAGTGGAAATATATTGTAATTCTATTCTAGTAAAGGTGTTGTGGGACCCAATTCAGTACTGTCGATCAACTCGTATTTATACTGTATCTATCACCAACCAAATAGCGGTCAGAATAATTCCATCTACCAAAAGTATATACATATAGTATGATATAATATAATATAATATAATATAATATAATATAATATAATAAAATATAATATAATATAATATAATATAGTATAATAAAATATAATATAATATAATATAATATAATATAATATAATATAGTATAATAAAATATAATATAATATAATATAATATAATATAATATAATAAAATATAATATAATATAACATAATATAATATAATATAATATAATATAATGTAATAAAATATAATATAATATAATAAAACATAATATAATACATAATAAATTTTATTTATGATATACAATATATAAAATACAATCACATTTATATGTGATGTATAAAAGTGTGTATAATATATGGGATAATATGACATGTACACCTAGACAAATACGCAAGCATAAGTACACTTTGATCTTGAGAAGGTAAATAAATATGCGAGTTTGAACGTATATTTGTGTGTGTGTATATATATATATATGAAAGAAGGTTTGAAAATGCACTTATTTTAAATAAATGTCTTTAAAATAAGTGCATTTTCAAACCTTCTTTCATATATATGTCCACTCGTACGGTATTCCACAACTTTACTTTATGATATATATATA
>NC_068987.1:106606676-106611676 GCF_001194135.2 Octopus bimaculoides
ACACACACACACACACACACACACACACACACACACACACATGTATTTATATATATATATATATAGATATACACCACCGAGTATTTTCACACGCTCTTTCTTTACTTGTTTCAATGTTTTCTTTATCGATTTAATTTATGCATTTCTTCTCTCCTGATTTAGATTTCCTTTATATTACTTTCATGAATATACAAATAGTTTTTGGTATGTTTGTTTAATACCCACTTGGTTAACATTGATTCTGGAGGCTTACATTCAAAGGTATTGCATCCACGATTTTCCCGCTTCAAGCTAATTTTCTTAGTCAAATCATATAAGCAGTCATTTGTTTTAATTGAGGTTCCCTATTCCAGAGAATATCGGTCACTACTACGAATCCGGTTTAACAAGCAAGATAATTTTATTAGTTAAACAAGCATTTATTTCAAATATCAACCGTGCATTCTATATTTCAATAGATAGAACAGTCCACTCTATCGAACTTAATGCTTGACTGTTATTCTATTGACTGAAGATGATGAAATGTTATTTAGACATAAATGGGATGCAAGATCATAGAATACATTGACGTAATTAATGACGTGGTAACTTTTCCACTATCTTTGTTTTTATAAATACATTGCTGTTTGAATATATACGTAGGGATGTTTATATGCATGTGTACACATACATACACATCCATACCTACCATCATACATGCCTATACACACATAAATAGATAGATAGATCGTGAGAGAGAGAGGGAGAGAGAGGGAGGGAGACAGGCAGAAAAGCAGAGAGAAAGAGAGAGGGAGGGAGACATGCAGAAAAGCAGAGAGAAAGAGAGAGGGAGGAAGGCAGATAGTGATACAGGGAGAGAGAGAGAGATGCTATTTGATATACACGGCATTTAAATGAGAGCAGCTTATAGTTTCATGCAAATTTATATAGCGTGCCGTGTGTCACCAAGGATCAGTGAGTGTGCGAATTATCAAGTTGCTACGGCAGCAAACATAAGTTTTTCATTTAAATACTGTGTATATTAAATGATATCTATCTCTTTTTTGCACATCATACCAATAACGGAACAGCAAACTATCTACATACACACACACATACACACACACACACATACATATTTACATACATACACACATACATACACACATGCCGACATACACACACATACATTCATACACATACATACACACATACATGTATACACATACATACACACGTACATACATACATACACGCATACTTACATACACCAATTTCAGAGTTAGGAAAGAGGTTGCGTTCTCATTATAAACGATTAGTTAGTTGATTCCAAGGATTCTAGTGTTTAACCGGCACATAGTTTTAATCCTGAAGAGATGAAAAACCACGTGGATCCAGTTCTCACGAGTTTACTAACGAAAAGGTGTAGAGATACAATTAAACAAGAGAAAGCATATTTTTTAGTTGCTGAGGCCAACCTGCCAAACTCAACGTTCAGTGTTTAGGGATTCCGATGAATTTGTGTCTGGAAAGTCCTTTCCATGATACTTTTATGAAGATCAGTATTTAACCATATATTAGTAAGTTCCTTCCATTTGTGATACCGATTTTTTACAGTGAACAAGAGAAGAGCTCACAGAGGTTGGTAATTTTTGAAATAAAAAAAAAAATTAAAGATTCATGTTATACTGCTAGGCGTTTTGTGCAATGTTCTCACAATAGCTCCAATATGTTGCCATAGAGTGAAAAGTTATTTCATCGACCCTCACAGAGGCAAGTAAAAACAATGTCAAGGCGTTTTATCTTTAACGACTACAGAACTAATACATGTTGTTAGTATAATGTTATTTTCTGTCTCACTCTTTATCCCCCACCTTTCTGTCCTTCTCTCCCCCCTCTCTCTCTCTGGTTATTGGAGGCGACATAATAATTATGCTTGACCACTTAGAGAGAAAGAATATATCACATAAATACGTTCCAGAATTCACAAATAGTTTTTCCATAACGACGTAGACCACCAACAGCGCTTGGTCTTCCTTAGTTATAAATACTATACTCAACAAATCTATAGATAAAATTCGGGTATCGGGTAGGATATGGAAACCAGAATGATTTCTAAAATATCATACGTATCCATCACAAATGTCTCCGCCTACTTCTTAGCACTCACTACACAAACTCACTAAATATTTTCCAAACGGATCCTTCTCGCTATTAAACCGAAATCACTGTATTACATTATAATGGTGTCTACTCCAGATGATAGTAATTCTAAACAGAATAAGAAGTTAAGTTAGTGCGCTACACAAAACCCAGTATATAGAATAGCATAAGGAGGCTACAATGATGGTGAAATACAGCATGTGTTGGCAATAAATTTCTCCATTCCGATCAACCCTGTGTAAACTGAGAACAGCAACAATGACAACAACCACATGTATAGATATTATTTAAATTGTATATATGTGTTTCTCTCTGCATGCAAATATACACGCATTCATGAAAGTATATACACAACCGCGTTTAAATATATATGTATATATATATATATATATATATATATATATATATATATATATATATATATATATATATATATATATATAAATGAGCGTGTATAAATGCATAAATATATGTATGTATGCTTGTACGTACGCACACACACACACACACACACACACACACACACACACACACATACATAAATACAGAAACATGCACAGTGTACAAAATTGGGAGGTTAGTGGAAGCAAGGAGGAAGGTAAGGGTGAGAGGAGCTAGGATGGGGAGGGGGATAAACAACAGAGAGAGTAAACATCTCAGCGAGTAAACCGAGTAAGAAATTCTGTTTTTTTTTTATTAAGGACTGGAATGGAAAGGAGTTACTTGTAGATGAAAAATAGCACAACCAACAAACAGATATTTTGATATTACTACTACTACTACTACTGCTACTACCACCACACCCGCCACTACTACTACCACGACTACTACCACAACCACCTCTACCACCACCGCCTACGTCGCCAAAACCACCACCATCACAAACATCAACATCACCACCACTACTACCATTACTACTACTACTACTACTACTACTACTACTACTACTACTTAGTAGTAGTACTGTTATTGTTGTTGTTGTTGATGGTGATGGTAGTAGTTCTTGATGTAGTACTATAGTTGTACCTTGTAATATTTACTTGTTTCGATCACTGGATTGCAGTAAAGCTTGAATCGGGGTATCATGCACACACACACACACACACACACACATGCACACACACACACACACACACACACACACGCACACACACAGACGCACACACACATACACACACTATATATGATTTTTAAAAATTCGTTTATGGTAACATTAGGAGTATGCAAATAAAGCTACCGTTTAATGATACAGACTAGTAAGTCAGTTTTTTCGTGGTTGCATCATGGTTATACCGTAATAATGAAGGTTAAATATAATAATAATAATAACTCTAGGATGGAATTTATAACTATTTAATACATCGCTACGCGCGTTTCCACAAATCACATGATTTTAATATCAGAGTCGGTATCCTTGTGATTAATACAGTATAGTCCGTATTATCCGTAGCATCCGGTTGATCATCGTTATTGATTCATTTCATCAGGCGACACTGCATTATTGGATGAATCACAGAGGGATGTTTATCCCTTCTTGCTAGTATGAAGGGCAATCTAACTATATGGGTATTTCTGTATGTACATAGTAGGGAGAGATGGGCGATGGGCGCAGATGAAGGAGATGGTAGTCCGAAGTAGTCCGATGGTAGGCGATGGGTGCAGAGAAAGGAGATGGTTGTCCGAGGTGAAAAACAAAATGAAGAGGGGCAAGAGAGAATGAAGGGAGCTAGGACGGGAGGTAAAAAGCAGAGAGAATATAAGCATCTCAGCGAGTAAACCACGTAACAAATTCACTTGTGAAAGACCTTGTCTGAAACGCAACTGATTCGTCCATCTGACCCTATCAACGTGCTAATTGTAATATTCAAGATTGCAAACTCACGAACATCTATACAAAAATCACATTATAATGAATTAATTATTCTTTATTGGCTGACATTTCAAAATATCTCATGTGGCTCTTCAGTGCACCTTATTTGACCAAGTGTTTTATTTTAACTGGGAGTAATGGTTTGAAGTTATTTTCCTATCTACGAGTTTGTTTTCCAATGGTAATACTCGCCCCAAAACGTGAGCAAATTAACCCTTCCTGATGTAATTTTTCATGCAATTAGTAAAATGGTCTTCGATGTACAGAGTAAACGCCACAAGAAAGTAAAGTTTAAATCAGTCATCGCGATGCTCACAACACGGACGGAAAATCATTTCTATTATTCTTCTAGAAGCACAAGGCCTGAAAGCTTGGAAGGGAGTTAGTCGATTAAATCGACCCCAGTATTTGACTGGTATCTATTTTTAGCGAATCTGAAAAGGAGAAAGGCTAAGTTGACTTCAGCAGTATTAGGATTCAGACAGTAAAAGGCGGATAAAATCCCGCAAAGTATTTTGTCCAGCATGCTTACGGTTCAGCCAGCTTGCCACCTTGCGGAAGGAAAATGAATACAAATTAATTTAATTCGTTACTATTGATAATTTACTGCTTTACTTAGTATGAATCTCCTGGAGACGGTAATTATGTCAAAAGATACAATAGTGTCAACACGGTGATGAACGTCTTTGTTTGCAATGAATTATTCCTTGGAAGCTCTCGGGTTTGCTGGTTTAAGAAGAACGGAATCAAGGGTTTTGATGTCCCTACGAGATCAATTTACGCTGTGTGCAATGGTTTCCCCTGCTCTACGAAGTAAGGTGATTTTAAATAACATTCTCTTGTATTTATACAGACACGACTCTCCCATTATTTCAAACAGTGTGACCGAGAACACAGCTGTCCCAGTCGGAAAAGATTTAATTACAATATTGTACAAATTCGGCTTGGAATTTGAAATGATTTGGGCGCAACATCTAGAAGATAGAGT
>NC_068987.1:106616937-106619437 GCF_001194135.2 Octopus bimaculoides
TATATATCAATGTATGTCTTTATGTGTGCCCGAATATTTGTGTGTTCCTTTCGCTGAAATCTAATTATTTAATTCTGTGAATTATTTTATCTCACTCTTTTTTTTTTTTTATATACTGTAAAACATTTATTCCTCTAGAAATGATATCTGATGGAATTCATTGCTTTCTGTACTGTAATTATTAACCTGTCTGCTTGATAGACACCTTTATACTAAACAGGACCATAATATCTCTATTACAACTTACCTTCGATTACAGACAGACAGACAGACACACATTTGTGTGTATGTATGTATACGGTGATTTATATATAATAAATTAAAAAGGGTGGCTCTTATATGTATATATATATATTTTTAAATTAAACTTGCAGTATATACTATGCTACGCTCTGTTGGTTCTTATATGTATATATTGCGATAATGCTATTTAAAATATTGAGTCACATACGGATATTTATTTTAATACCTGCACTAAAGTATATGCGGTTCCTATTCTGTTCAGATGTAGAAATACACGCGTATTTTTAATTACTTCTATAGCACTATATTGAACGCCATCCTAACATTATCATTCATATATCAGTCAGGTGTAATATTGTATATATTGCAAAATTTAATTTAAGTTTTATTCATTTCTTCATTCGTATGTATTTATCTACGGGGAGATTTCTTTTAGACTGACCTCGTGATGTCAGTCTACAGTTTTTGACGCTTTTCGTTTCTTTTATCTCACGCACAATCACACACAAGCATACAAACGCACACGTACACACACACACATACACACACACACACATACACACAGAGAAGCGAACACGTTTATATATACATATGCATAATATATGCAACTTTCCGTTGACGATTATTTTTATAAGTCTACAAAATTTGAGATCTCAAATAATGGAGTGCCATATATTTATTATAACACACACACACATACACACATAGACGCGCGCGCACGCACACAGCCACACACATACATACACACATATGTATATAAGAACAAGATCTCAGTGACGTTCCTTCTGAATGTGATGGAGTTATCTACCTTTGACCATAAGGTTGCCAATATTTTATAAATCTATAGTACGACTGCTTTAAACGAAAAACCGTTTAAAATATTTACATTAACTTCCTTAGATTTACTGACCTTATTGGTTGATCAGTTCGCCAGTCCCACCATTCTTTATGTTTTGAGTGACTACTTTGGTTTGGGATATCTTTTCTTCCTCACTGTCTCTTTGTTGGTGTGTAAACTTTGCTATTCGAAAGCAAAACGTCCCTCAGTCACCCCAAACCGCTCCAAACGATGCTTGTGCTTCGGTATTCATATAACGCGATCATAAGATGTGTTCTTGGCCAATGTTCGATGCTTTCCTTCCATACTTCTATTATACGGAAACCGAAGATATGAAAATAATAAAATTCGATCTTGAAATAATAAGAGAATGGTGCATCGCCAAACGTTATGTGTGCGTGTACTTCTTTATAAGAAATGAAGTTTGCAAGGCGTACAACAGTGGTTTCGAATAATATAGCCTATAAAGTTCCGCTGGCACCAACAATATATTAAGGATCGGATCATATCATACGCCAAAGTTTTAAATTTCGCTTTTCCATGTTTTATACTTCCCGACTCAACGTATCCTCAGGTAGGAGTTATTGTTATTCTGAATTTTCCCATTTCTCGGAAGATCGTTGCTACCAGTGTTAAGGAGACTTTTTTAACCAGTCTTATACAGGTCTAAGAACCAATTTTTTCTCATGGTTCTTACATGGTGAGAGTTCATTAATTTTTTCATTTTCATGTAACTGTGCTGAGACCCCTTCCGTTATGACAGACCATGGGATTGCACCTAGAAAGTTACCCTCTTAGGCACGAGTCCGGGCAAGATTGTTTATGGAAGACCAGCAGTCACCCATGCATACCAGCCTCTCCTCTCCACACCACTGATGTTATCCAAGGGAAAGGCAAAGGTCGATACAGCTTGGCACCTGTGTCGTCGCAACTCATTTCTACAGCTGAGTGAACTGGAGCAACCTGAAATAAAGTGTCTTGCTCAAGAACACAACAAGCAATTCGTACTGGGATTCGAACTCACAACCTCGCCATCGTAAGCTCGACGCTCTAACCACGGAGCTATGTAACTGTGCACTATTAGAGCATAGTCAATGATTTTGTACTAACAATGTATCCAAAGTGCATGTTTCTTTTCTTTTCGTTCTTCTTGTTTGAAGATGTAAGTCATGATTTGAGGGAGTTTTGACTGCTATAACTCCTGAGCTGAACGACTGCGAAAGGTCACTGCATGAACTGGATGTGAAACGTTTCAAGAGTGACATGAATGCAGGCAGTGGACGTACCACTGTCGAGACAACTTTTGTCATCTCAAGGTCCAGATGTCCATTGTAGAGCCAAGAAAATAAACCAAGAATAATACGGTTTGCTCATTTTTTATGATTACTTGCCGCTCAGATGTATCTTCAAATGCATGAA
>NC_068987.1:106621444-106631910 GCF_001194135.2 Octopus bimaculoides
ATGTGGGGATTATACGTACACAAATACACACGATTAAAGACAGATTTGTGCAGGTATATATGTGTATAAAGGCATATACTTTCACACGCAGATCCCCCCTCACTCAGAGGCATATCTTGTGTCTACATCAACCTATCTCTCTCTCTCTCTCTCTCTCTCTCTCACCCACTATCTCTCTTAATCTCTCATTGCACACACACACACACACACACACACACACGCATACTCACACACACACACGCACACAAATATATACACGCATATAAAACTAGCTACCTCAATATACATCACCGCCAAGTGGCCTCTAGTTACCTATTCTTACGTGACTATACACTCAATAGTTATACAAAATATATTTTCTGATTAATATATTTTTATCATCAGGAAGCGTTTCTAGTGTTTTTGTTTTATACTTTTCTGCGTCTGCATATGATTATCTTACGTTTCATGTTTCGAATCTATACTCTTCACTAATTACGTTTTCCATCTTTGGCAAACGTATTCGTTGCAAACTACTTGAAGCATACATACATACATACATACATACATACGTACGTACGTACATACACACACACACATACATACATACATACATACATACATATATAACTCTAGGTCTTGTTTGATCACACAAGCTATAAGGACCGGAATCAAAACTAAAGAACTCCTTCTGATTTAGTGCGCAGTAATTCATATTTGTTTTTGCTTTTTTTGTTGTTTTTTTAGTTCCAATATACAAATTCCGATATTTATTCCGTACTCAGACGTCATCATATAGGAATTGTGACTTATCATTATATATGTTATATATATATATATATATGGATGTTAATGACCAATATGTTTGAAGAAAAGCCAAAGGTATAGAAGACGAAGAAGAAGAAGGAGGAGAAGGAGAAGAAGAAGAAGAAGGAGGAGGAGGAGGAGGAGGAGAAGGATTTGGAAGATGATGATGAGGAGAACGAGGAGGAAGACGAAGGAAAAAAAGAAGAAAAAAGGAGGAGGAAGAGGAGGAGGAAAATGATGATGAGAATGAGGAGGAAGAGGACGAAGAAGAAGAAGAAGAAGAAGAAGAAGAAGAAGGAGGAGGAGGAAGATGATGATGAGCAGAACGAGGAGGAAGAAGAAGGAAAAAAAGAAGAAAAAAGGAGGAGGAAGTGGAGGAGGAAAATGATGATGAGAATGAGTAGGGGGAGGAAAATGAGGAGCAAGAGGACGAAGAAGAAGAAGAAGAAGAAGAAGAAGAAGAAGAAGAAGAAGAAGAAGAAGAAGAAGAAGAAGAAGAAGAAGAAAATTAGATAAGAGTATAGAAAACCAGTGTCGTTTTGAATGTTCGAAATATCAGCGTGGTTCAGGTTCAGTAAAATGTTTCAAAAATTCGAGTGGATGAGTTTAGATTTAACTTTTAGCGTTTATTTATTTGAGTTGAAAACATCAGGCAATCTTTCCATATCTGAACGCCTTAAATTTGTCTTGTTCAAACACGTGTTCTATGTTGGATTTTAGAAACCTCATCGCCACAGCACTCCCAGAAGACATAGACTTGTAAATATAAACAGAAGCTTACCAATAGGTGTAGGAGTGGCTGAGTGGTAAGTAGATTGCTTACCAACCACATGGTTCCCAGTTCGTCCCACTACGTGGCACCTTGGGCAAGATTGTTCAGCTATAGCCTTGAGCCAACCAAAGCCTTGTGAGTGGATTTGGTAGACGGAAACTGAAAGAAGCTTGTCGTATATATGTATGTGTGTGTGTGTGTGTGTGTGTGTTTGCGTGACTGTACCTGTCCCCAGAACATCGCTTGACAACCGATGCTTGTGTGTTTACGTCCCCGTAACTTAGCGGTTCGGCAAAAGAGACTAATAGAAAAAGTACTACGCTTACAAACAATAAGTCCTGGTGTCGATTTATCTCGACTAAAGGCGGTGCTTCAGCATGGCCGCAGTCAAATGCCTGAAACAATTAAAAGAGTAAACGAGAATAAACCTAACCGATGTAGCTGCATCTTGCATTCAACCAGTCTTATACATTACTACAAACCCTGCTTCTCGCGTTACAAACTCTCACTCAGTGCTACAATACTTGCAACTATACAAACGTCACCAACACACTGATTTGCCTTTTATTGAACCAAGTCCCTATAGCTACTAGCATACATTAGCATATCATTATCCTATATTAGCGATTCTGTCTTACTCTATACTGAATGCTTCCACATAACATTACATTTCTGGACGTATGTATCATTTTATTATGCCGATGTGTTCGTTAATATAAATGTATGTTTAACTTCTCTAAGTAAGTTTCATGTACATATCAATTTTCATTTGAATATAAGCCTACATGTATATTTGTAAATTTTTTGATATATAAATACAAGTATTTAAGTTTGAACATAAACTTATGGTTGAATACGCAGCCCTCACTGAATATAAAATATATTACATGACATATTGAATAATTTACATTTACATATATTTTACTACATACAATATATGGTTGTATGATTATTTTTACAAGTTTCAACACATAAGCGAATTTATGAGAAAGATTACTGCTCATGTATCCTCCTGTTTATGTATATTCTTTAAGTTCTTTTATATTACAACATATCTTTTTTAATTGCATATGTTTTGGGCTTGTATCTCTTTCAGTAGATATATAAAGGCAATTCTGAACATATGTGAAGACAAAAACAGACACTTCATGCCAGTTTTTTTTTCGTACTATTAAGTTATAGTTCTATTTACCTTTTCCAATACATATTTTACAACCACATGAAAAAGTTTGACAACACTTTTGTTAAAGTAGAGATGCATATATATATATATGTGTGTGTAGGGGGGAATATATATGTGTGTGTATGTATGGATGGATGCATATGTATATATGTGTGCGTATGTGTGCTTGTGTGTGTACGTATGTATGTGTATATATGCATACCTACATACTTACATGTTTATGGATAAGCAATGTATATATAAATATACATATGCATACGCACGCGCATTCACACACATACACACATATATCATAAATGAGATGAACAATAAAAACGACAACATGGGAGGATGGTGTAACAAATATGTTATTAGTTCAACACTTTAATGGGAAACGAAAGAGTTTTATCATTTTGGTCGTTATCCTTCATCAGAAGAATCAGAATGCCATACGGAAATTAAGAAGTAAGAATAAATATTGGGAGAAGAAAATTCTATTTTTATATATCTTTATCATCGTCCTCGTTAAAAGCAGAGGTTATGAAATTCTGTGTATTCTCTCCTCTGAAATGGCATGAGTTGAAATATGTATGTACTTGCTTAAGGTTTACCCGTAACTATCAGCGTGTCTACTGTGTTTCGAACGATCCATGTTCTTTCTGTTGCAGTGAAGTGAAAATTCCTTTTAGAAATCAGAAAGAAAAAACAGTTCCTGCGAATCATCACCTCTGAGCTAGTTCTAACCGTTATATATTGCGTGAACCGTCCATCTCAAATTCGTCTAAATGGTAACAAGAAAATTGTTCCTTTCCTCCTTTACTAACTTTTCAAGCTTGTTATAAAGGTATCTCCAAGAGTTCATAACAATGCGTGTGTAGATTGGTATGATCTCAAATATACTTGCGTTTGGATATTTAACAATTAACATCGTCAAATGAGATAAATTTATATTCGCTTCTATTTTCGACCACTATAAACGACGTAATGTTTATTGCAATGTTATACCAAGCTTCTAAAATTGAAGACTACATTTGGCCATTGTTCGCAACGTTACAGATTATTTTATTAAATATATACTAAAGTCTCTCTTGTGAGAATTATTATTTAAAGAATTACGTAATATTTGGAAATTTATTATGGCCCTTTAGTGAGTTAAAGGCTGCTTATTTTGAAAGTTATGTTTTATAGCTATGTATTGTTCTTCAGTGAACAGTCAAACGATTTCAGTAATATAGCAGCACTTTACCTTAGTGTCAAATGCCTTAACAAAAGCACCGTATTCAAAAACCTCATAAAAAAAGTGATATGGCGCTTACAGAAAACCACTATATGAATCACACGATGTGTCATATATATATATATATATATATATATATATATATATATATATATATATATATATATATATATATATATATATATGTGTGTGTATGTATATATTATATTATATACGCACTGTTTGAAATGTTGTTGAATATATACTTTCAGGACCAAGATTGAACTGGTGGGGGTGGTGTAAACAATAGCTAGGATTTATATATACGATTCCTTAAGATATTTAGCCATAGGTGCAATGCTTCTGGACGGATGCTATAGCCAAGGATTCAAAGCGTTTCGCGATAGCTCTTCTGGATTTGACCACAACAATAGCTAAATGTAGAGAACATTGCTGCAAACACAATAGCTAGAATCAGAATAATAGTTGTATTATTGTCCGATATGCAATAAGTACTAGCCATATAGGCCCTCAATTACATACGACTGCATTCAAAAAGTATATTTAACCCTAAAATGTAAGAGTAGGTCGGATAATATGGGACTGCAATGCATCAGACCTGGAAAAAGTGGTCATGATGATCGTAGATGCATGGCTTTGGAACTTTGGACAGCATGATCAGAGCAGGAATGATGCTAAACAACAATTAACAACCAAACGAACAACACAGCAAAACAACGTCCTGTTATTGTACAAAGGAAACCAGGAAACTACGAGATGACGATCCTACAACTTAATCAAGTTTATGGCATTGCATCATAAAAACGAACGCAAAAAAACAAAACAAAAAAAATCAAATTAAATCCAAAAGGAAGACGGAGTTCTAATAATGCAAGAAACGTTGATGAAACAGTTTTCTCTCTTCAGGCACAGACCTAAAATTAACGAAAATGATGTTTTATTTTTATTTTATTTATTTTTTTTGCAGCGGGCCGATTTGCAATTTGTAGGAAATGCAAAATTTGTTCAAATGAACCAACACGCTTGAACATTGATATTTTTCTGGTCTTCTCCAATTTCAAACTTCTCTTCTTTCATCATATTCTTCCTATTCTTCGTCTTCGCGCTCCTTTTCTTATTTCTTCTTTCTTCTAGTAATGATGTTATTTATGGCCACGAAGTCGGTTAAAGAACGTGACCGAGTCAAATTATTCGACAATTCCAGGAGATGTTCTTACGTATTAGTAACCTTACAAAAGTCTTGCCGGTAATCAAATAGTAGAAGATAATGTTATTAAAGCTATTACTATACGTGTTGCTCAACTTTTATTCTTCTACACATTACCCCCACTCTCAACCTCTTTATTGGTGAGCGTGCGCGCACTTGTATGTGCGTGTCTGTATCTATGTACATACATATATATATATATATATATCTACATAAATGCATATGTATATATGTGTGTATGAATGTATATATATATATATATATATATATATATATATATATATATATATATATATATATATATATATATATATATATATATATATATATATATATATGTATATATAGAAAGAGAGAGAGAGAAAGTGAGACAGAGATGTGTGCGTGTGTGTAGTGTTGTAGTATGTGTGCATTCTACCTTCTGCCAGTATGTATGTGTGCATGTGTGTATATGTGCATGTGTGTCTGCTTCTTCCTTTCCTACTTTTTTAACTGTTTCACTAATCTCTATCACTCTTTATCACCCTCTTCTGGCCTCTCTGTCTCTTTCTCTCAATACTCTTTCCTTTCTTTTCTTCCCCATCTCCTCCATCTTTCTCATTCAAATACTGTTTCGCACATAAATCTCTTAATGTACTCCGTAATTGTCTATACCGCCACCAAACATATATATGCTTCTCGGTCTCAAACTTTTTACACTTCTCTCTGGTAGTCACTGTTTGCTAACACTACTTCGCCATTCAAAAACCACAGCCCCTCGTGTTATTTCTCTATGTCTCTCTCTCTACCTCTTTAGACTACTACAACTACTACTACTACTACTACTAGTGCTGCTACTGCAGTTTTCATAATTTAATAGTTTCCTTCAATAAATCTTAGCGGCATCTCGTCTGTCAATATGTTCCGAGTTCAAATTCGGCCGTGACCGATTTTCTCTTTCCTCCTTTAGGGGTCTGGAAAACAAGTATTAGTTAACACTGGGTCCGATATAATCGACGAACCTCTCCCTGGAACTTGTTGGCCTCGTGCCACAACTGGAAATCAATATTTTCCTGTAACAAAGCGGCGTACTGACTGGATCGTTTACATGCTGTGCAAATGCTTAGCGGCATTTTGCCCATCTTTACGTTCTGGGTTCAAATTCCACCGAGGCCAAATTTGCATTTCATCGTTCCGGGATCGGCAAAACAAATAAAGTTTGAGCGCTGGGATCATTGCAATGGCCTTCCCACTCCCCGAAATTTACTGGTCTTATGCCAAAATTTGAAACCAATATTTTCCTCCAAGTTTCACTTATTTCAATGCTAGAGTTGTTTAGCAACAAGTCAACTTTGAACTAGGTTACTTATGATCATCCTTCACTATTCCTTCTATTTTCTTTATCACTGCAGGTCGAGTCATTAGGATATAGTATTATGTTGTTATTACTCTTATTGGTTGACCTTCTGGTGAGTCAATTCAGTTTAACCTATAACCATAAAATACTTCAGTCAAGACCTCCTCATATTTCTTCCGATACAACTGTAATGAACATCAGCCTATTTGTGTTATTATTTTACTATGCTACACTCGGAGCCTTCCCTGCGTTGAAACCACAATGGGCGGAGGACTGGTCACCAGAGCATACTTTTGTGTGGTTTTAGGTAAATGTTTGATGCGTTTGGTCTATACTTGTGGACGTATGCTTAACTGGAAGAATATATCCCGAGAAGCTTTTCAAGGTACGTGAGTGACCTTACACAGGTGTGCGATCTTACGCAGGTCTGCGATCCACTGTTGCATTTGTTAATAAAATACCACGATTCTAATCGTTCCTGAAAATAACTATATATATATATATTTTAAAATCACGATTCAACTATAATACAAGTAAAGGTGATTTAAGACTAGAATTCAATTGTTTGAATTAGTACACTTTGAAAATGTTGTAATTGATGGATCCTTGATGAAATTGCAGCGGCTAGGATGCATAATTGAATACAGAGCAATGTGCAATTGCTGCAGTAGAAACATATGTTGGTGATTGTTATATATGATGTAGAAAACTTCTTGATAAAAAAGTTTTAGATGTGAATAATAAATCTCCACTCTCCTCTTCGTTTGATTTCAGTTATATGTATAGTTATATATATATATATATATATATATATGCACACGTATGTACGTATATACACACCTACAAGCATACATATACACACATATATAGATAGATAGATAGTTAGATAGTGTTAAATCTTTCGATGTGTCTCTTCTTCTGATCGGTAGCGTCAGAACTGATGAAGATTTGGCTGCTAATTCTAGCTGGCGGCATGGCAACCAATAAACTCTATCAGCTATATAGTGTAGTACAGTATGACGTAGTGTGGTGTTATGTGGTATATAGTGTTGCCGAATGTAAAGTCTCGTTCATTGCATAGTTTATAGTACATTTATCCACAAACGTGGCCGACAGCTTATTGATTTCATTCCACTGATTTCATTGAATTACGCCTCGACTTCCTTCCTCCCTTCTTTCCCTTCCACGTGCTCTCATTTCCTTCCTGATTCATTCTTCCTCTCTCCGTTTAAAGATGGCGTCAAATATCTCGTGATTCCCACTCCATTAGGCGAACGAACATTTAATATATATCGTTTTGTTTTCAACACAATTTTCGTTAAGTTGATAACATCGCTTTGTCATTTCGTTAACTACGTTAGAATTTACGATTAATATCATATCTACAAACGAAGACAGGCGGAGGTATGGCAATCTGGTTAACAAATATATGTGTCGCGAACACAGTGTTCTGGGATCGATTCCAGGCCATCGTCTGTTAGGAGTGTATATTCTACTGAAGCCTCCTGTAGACTAATGCATACTTCGTGTAATATGGTAGATAGTAATTGTTCAAATGTCTGTCGCAGACACACGCAGGCAACTATCTCATTGGTAATGCCTTCCTAGTATATCGCAAAAATGTAATTCTTTATTTCTCAAATAAATTGCATTTCATATTCGAGGATCCGATGAAGCCATCGTATATTATTCAGATACTCGATTAAGACTCTACTGAAACCAGTTCGTAACATAAATAACAATTGTTTTTTTTTCCCCTTGTCATCTCAGTACTAGGCTTACAAAGAATAACTCATGGGGGTTGAATTCTTCGACTAAGAAATCCTTTTGAGACAGTGCTTCCGTACGACCGCACTCAAATGACTGAAACAAGTAAAAGAATAAAAATAAAAGAACTACCAAATCCACTCACAAGGATTTGGTCGGCCCAAGGCTATAGTAGAAGACACTTGCCCAAGGTGCCACGCACTGGAACTGAACCCGGAAACATGTGGTTGGTAAGCTAGCTACTTACCACATAGCTACTCCTAGGATCTTGCAAAAATTAAATAATGAAAGATGCATAATAAATGCAATGCTTTCAAATTCCAGTTTTTCCAGTTTTCATTAACAATTCACTTTTCTAAATTCAAATTCTTTTCATCCATAAATATTAATTTGCTCACTGTGAATCTAGACTTTCGACCAGTGAAGATGTTTAAGATCCTAGAAATCGCAACTAATATACACAGAGTATACGAAAGAAAAAAATAATCTTGTGTGACATAAATTTGATACTAATCACAGTGATTGTGTTACTCACAGCGTACAAATTCTCGGGCGATGATTACAGAATTGAGAAAATAACCGGAGAAAATGGCTGCTTCAAGGTCAAGTGAAACTTCATTTCAAACATCAGAACGAGAAGAAAATATGAAAAGGAAAGGAAATGCAATGTAATTTGAAATTCTTGTTCAACGAACATAAAGGCAAGAAAATAAAAGAGCATTTAGTAATGCAAAGTCACTTCAAACAAGAGAAGTAATAGCTGCAGCGATTGTTTTACAAACAGCTCGAGTAGATAAGGGAAATTAGCAAAACAGGATACAATTGGTGGACTTAAAGAACCAAGCAGAGAAAATACGTAGGAAAGATATGGTGTACGGAAAGAACTTCAAGCAGTTCTAAACCAGATCTAAAATTCAGTTTGTGTTAAAGTATTGGTTAGAGAACAATAACACCTATTTCTGGATTTTGTAAACGACATTTCTATCTATGTATCTATCTAACATACATAATCACAAAGACAAACACACACGTGCACACACACACACACACACACACACACACACACACACACACACACACACACACACACACACACACACACACACACACACACATACAACACACGCACGCACAGACACGCACACACACACGCACAGACACGCACACACATGTATGAATCACAGTGGTTATTCTGATTTTGTTCTGAGGTTTATATACATGCGCTTTTGATAATGGCCTGCTTGGTGAGTTTTTGTAATGAGGTATATTTCAAGAACGTTTTAGATCGGAAAGGGTTCAATATATTGTGGAGTGAATAATCCTTTTGCATGCGCGCACGTACCAGAATCCACTGTGTGTGTTTACCACTGTAAATATTTTATGCAATTAAATTTGTAATTGCTTGGTATTTTCTGTTTGCAACTTTGTAAACGCGATTTTGTCATTAGATAGTTCCCAACGAAATGTAAGTATTTTATAGACGTACAAGAGAAAACGCTAATAAAAAGAGATCAAATTTCAAAATAGCCGAGTTTTCAATATTAAATGCAAAAGCACATGCACGCACACCCGCGCACACGCGCATACACCCACACACTCAACAACACACGACATTTGAAATAGCGTGTTAGCGTTAACGTTTCATTTCAAAACCAGCGATACCGAATTCCAGTGTAATGACTTTATAAATCTTACAGATGTTTATAAATAATTGTTTTCCGTGTCTCAAGAAAACATAATAGCAACATATATAGTTACACATTTCCACTTGAAAAGAGAACGTTCAACAACAAGATAATATAAATATGATGAAAAAGATCTCAGATGTATAATGTAAAACCAGTTTCGTTACACCTTCTGAAAGACTATTAGTTTTTTGCTCAGCTGTTTCGAAGAAAGTTTATCCGGATACATATACATTATACACATATACACATACGTGCGTACATGCGTATTACATATGTATCTACGTATCCATACACCTCAGTATATGTATGTCTTTCCCAATAAATGGAAGTACACGCATATGTGAGCATATATATATATATATGGGTGTTTGCTAGGGCTTTCGATAACGGAGGATATTCTCTCTACACACATATTCAGAACATGAAGGAAGGGAATTATATGACTGCGTGTGTGCGCGTGTAGGTATGTGCTTGTGTGTATATATATATATATATATATATATATATATAT
>NC_068987.1:106632511-106633442 GCF_001194135.2 Octopus bimaculoides
TATATATATATATATGTATATATATATGTATGTATGTATGTATGTATGTACGTATGTGTGTATGTATGTATGTATGTATGTATGTATGTATGTATGTATGTACGTGCGTGAGTGTGTGTTTGTACTTATATATGGATATATGTGTGCCTTTATATATGTGGGTTCGTATGTGTATACATACACACATATATTAATAAAGACAGGGGATATTAAGAAAAAACGGAAAGAGTGGAAAGGAAATGAGCAGAGTTTATGGAAGTCTTTGTTTTGGCATAACTTGTTATACGCGAGTTTGCTTCTTTTCATATTTTTCTGTTATTTTATCCTCGGAAATAAAACTAACAAAAAAAAAAAAAAGGGGACGGTAGGGGTGAAGAAAAATTTTGGATCTAAGCTTGGTTTTGAAATTAAGCTGAATAATTTAACAGCAATTGTGTGATCAAGGAAAACAAATATTCAAAAAAAGGGGGTGTTTATTTTCGGCAGCTTCCGAAAGCGGAAGTGGTTTGTTTTATAATATATAATTTGATTTCTTTGTTCTTAAAACATTACTATTATTTATCTATTTATTATTATTATTATTATTATTATTATTATTATCATTATTATTATTATTATTATTATTATTATTATTACTATATTATGGTTGTTGTTGTTGTTATTATTATATTATAGTTTATTTATTATTTATTATTTTTTTTTGAGGGTCTGGAATATATCGTTTCTAACATCTGAGAGATATTTATTTATTTTTGCTTTAAAGTTAATAGGTAAAAGAATAATATTACTGGAAAGAATACATATACTTACATATAATACATTAGTCGTTCCTCCCTTGACAGTCTGTACGAATGTATGTATGTATGTAGGTATGTATGTATGTATCTATGTATGTATGTATATATATATATATATATATATATATATATAT
>NC_068987.1:106633925-106639689 GCF_001194135.2 Octopus bimaculoides
TATATATATATATATATATATCTGCATGCATGTATGTATGTACGTACTTATGCGTGTTTTTTGTGTTGGTGTATAAGTCGGTGTTTCATTAAATCGTTGCACATCCTACAGTAAACCATAATTCCTCAGCGTATAAATATCCATTCTCCTAGCTACTGATTTACAGTTTCTTTGAAACTGATCAAACAAAACTCTCGAGAGAGGAGTAAGAGTGGGAATGTGCTTTTTACTAAGTGGACCTCTTTCACTAATCACCTGTCTTCAAGCTGACCATCGGGGAGCTAATAAAAAAATGCCTTCTCTAAGGTCACCTTTCAAATGTTCAGTTTTCTGTAATTGCAGGCATTTATTCTGATTAATCACCCTACGTTTCAATCAACTTTGTAACACGTTCTCAAGATGTAATTTCAACTGTGTATGACTGTAAATCCTATTGATTACAACGACCCACTGAAAAAGGCACCTCAAATTTTCGTCGTATTTAAACGACCTCTTAAGCACACTTGCTCAACAAATCACTCGCTAGGTCTTCTTTTTCCTCGGTAGTCCTTCCAAAACGAGTTCATATCAACGCCAAAATATTAGTCTTAGCATATTCTAGTCAATATAAACGACCATTTGAAAATGAATTTCATGGCATTGATTAGCGTATAAATCAATAAATAAAAAGTTTTTAGCTTATAAACTTTTCAAATTTTGAGTATTTTAGCGAAACGTAAGTTACAAACGCATTCATGCCTGTTTCCATAGTAACAAGTCAAGCATGAGAACACTTTTGTCTGCGAGAGAGCACGTGTTGAAAAGTATATGCTACGCAAAATGTGCTCGTCTGCTACTTGTACCCTGGTCGAAAGATGTGCATTTAAAAATCAGTTAATAGGCCTTAATTCACGCACCCTCAACTTATTTTGTGTATGGGGGGGGGTGCATTATCGTATGAATTCCCGAGTGTAGAATACAAATTTGCAAATATTTTATGAAAATCACAAAGAGTAAAAGGTTTATGAGTGGTTATATGTTGTGCGTAAAGCAGAGGTGGATTTATTTACAGTTCCATATTAGAACATGTGGTATTTTTAGAATATTGACAACTCGTGCTGTTATGCACAATATGACAAGCTTCCAAATCCTGTTTTCCGACTGGGTGAAAATTATCATATTTGAAACCTATGTAAGCTTTTTGCTGGAAAACAGTAAAATAGCTCTTGAGAATAAGCTTGGAAAACGACATTATTACATCAAATTTTAAAATTTTCAATAAATTTGAATTTTTTACAGCTGGGGCCAAATAGAAAAAAAAATGCTTCATGTATACGAACACAGCGAACCTTGTCATTATTTCATTCAATAGAAAGAAAGGTGAATTTTAAATGTGGGTTCTACTTGTACAGCAGAAGTAAACATCTGTTGGTCACATAGACATATGTCTGTATATTTACTGATATAAATATCATAATGCCTCATTAATTGACATGATTAATACATGTGGATGAAGGGAAGCGGGCATATGTATATATGTGCATATTTACCTATATATTTCTATCTATCTATCGGTGTGTGTATAAAATATATACATACAATATATAATATATACTTATATACGTATTTATATATATGCATATATAAACACACACTAAGGCACTACATGAGCACACTCATCGTTAAAAATAGAAGTCAACTGCCACACGTGATGGTATTTTAATTATACCATCCCTTCTTATATTATATGTATATATATATATATGTATGTATATATATATATATATATATATATATATATATATATATATATATATATATATGTGTGTGTGTGTGTGTGTGTGTGTGTGTGTGTGCGTGTGTGTGTGTGTGTGTGTATATATATGTATATATGTGCACATGTATACACATACACACACATACATACATGCGTGCATTCATACATACATACATACATACATACATGCATACATACATACATATATCCATTCGTACATACATCCATGTATTTATATACACTTCCTGCAAGTGGAAAATAGATCCGCCCCTGAAATACAAACTTGAAAACAACAAATTAACATGTTTACATATATACAAATATATATATACACGCAAGCATAAGTATACTTACAAAACACACCCGCACACACAAATACACCCGCTCCCACACAAACTGGTAAGAATGAGACAGAGAGAAGGGAATAGTGTTTCTATTGGATTATATGGAAATAAAAAATGCTTAGGTCAGCATAATATAAATTAAGATATATGGAATAACGAATAGCCAGCTCATACGAAACACTCACATACACACACTGCGCCCACACTGCTATGTCACTCAAAAAGATAAAATAGAAAACAGAATGTAATAATACGAAGAAAAGAAAAAAAAACAGATACAAATACAATGAGACTAGGGAAATAATATATTAAAACAAGTCTTCTAAGAGTCTTTTTTTCTGGGTGGAGGATACGGGAGGAATGGAAAAGCTTGACAGCATTTGCTATAGAGATAATTCCAGAGTTTAAGACCTCCTTAATCTGATGGCGATAACAGACGGAGGGGCGTAGAAATGTCGGCAAATCTGTAGAATACATGGGTGTATAGTTACACACAAACACACATACACACACACACACACACACACACACACACACACACACACACACACGTGCATATACTCACATACATACATCCGTTCATACAAGTACACACATACATCCGTACATTCAAGAATATTTACATACATCCGTTCATACATGTACACACATACATCCGTAAATTCAAGAATATTTACATACATCCGTACATACATGTAGACACACACGCTCACTTGCACACACGCATATATATCAGGCATGGTTTGAATGAATAGGAAGACACAACGATGTGGATGTGTGAGTTCATAGCAAGGTGGAAGTTTTATAGAGAAAATATAAAATGCTAGTAAGTTTTCCTTTCTGGTGTGGTTTATATCAATTTTCTCGATTTGTTTGTTGGCTATATAAGGTTTCCATTATTCGTTGTTGCTTTCGTTTTTATTCTTGATGTTGATAGCGGTGGCAGTGGCAATAGTGGTCGAGACATCGGTAATTTTGAAATGTTGGTGTTGTTCTTGTAGCCGTTATTTCACATAGGTCTGCTAAATGATGAGAGGCTTTCAGTTCTGAATTATTCTGTCATATATTCCAGAAACAGAGTATCTAAGACTACATCATTCATTGTGCCCTTCCTGTTTTGAGGGGATGGGTGTGACTACGATAATTTTTTTTCTTAAAGTTTACCGTTTGAGATATTGCTTTAATGGTATTTTTGTTGTATTTATGAGTCACTGATCAGCTCTGAGCTAGCAGTTGTTGTACCAATGCGACATCCGGCCCTAATAATGGGATTATATATCTAATAGTACATTATGCGACGTCGTAGTTTTGTTATACATTTGTTTTCATATCATATTGAATAATAATACGAGTTTCATGTGATCAATATTGCCAACATCAGAAATTATGGGACAGGAAATGCAGAACGATTATAAATATCAAAATTCGAAAAATCATTGCGGTTTATTTGACATTAATTTCATCCAAGAGAAACCCGAATGATTTTTAGAGGACATTTAGAGGAGGTAAGATATCTCTCCTTGTTCGATACCCCTGTAATATTGAGATTCCTACATAGCAATCTTGTTAAAAAATGTTTCCCTCGGATGTGAGATTAATTAAAATTTAATTATAATGGTGTACACTATGTGGATCTCCGCCCCGACGTGAATTTTGTTGGTGTAGCATCGATATAACGGAATAATTTATCGGCTGGGCGGCCGGAAGTTTTGCACACTATATTTTCCAGTTTACTGAAAAGGCAATTAAATCGATTTCTACAGTTACACATACCATCAGATTTGCGAGGGAGCAAAGAATCATTAGTTGCATTGAAACTAAAGCTACTGGTATAAAGTAAAAAGAAAAACAGATGAAATAGGAGGATAATCGACTCACGCATATAGAGTAGGATGAAACCAATACATCAAAATGATTTACATGAGAGGCACCTGTCATGGGTTACCCCTTTAGAATATTTCATTAAAAGAAATATAAATATGTCACCTTCGCAGTGTTTCCTGTTTATTTGGATGGAATATTCTAATTTTTTATTATATGAGATTTGATGTGTATATTAATACATTCATTGAGTGAATTTAATGCTACCTTTAGAATTTTAAAAATATTCACCATATATAACATGACGCTATTTTTGTAATTTGTGGAATGAAAAGGGCAATTATTTGCATACTTGTCATGTTGGTTACAATCGAAATCTTCAGCCTTATAAATATTGTATATACCAAACACCTTATACAGAATATCAAGAAAAGTTACATCAAAGACATTTTTTCGTTATAATTTTACAGTTGGTTGTAAAGCATAATGATCTGGTTACAATGATCGACATATATACATATATATAGATATGCGAGGTCTGATCATTAAGTAAGGAAGCTAAAGTACGCAGTGAAACTCCACTTGGCAAAGATTGACAGTGAGATTTGCTGTGCATGTGCAATAGATTTTAACGTTCTAGTTCACTTCGGCTGGTAAGGGTTAGTGAAAGTTGTCATCACGATACCTGATGAAAGGCCTACACAAGTTACAGTAAGTATGCGGAGAGGAGTGTATGAGCCGCACACAAGTATGAGTAATTCAGACGTTTCCAAGATGGCCGAAAATGTCGTTATTGACGAACGTTCTGGGAGACACACAATCGGCAGAATTGAGAAAAACATCCCAGATGTACGTGCAGCTGTGACGGGAAATCGTCGAATCACCATCCGAGAGTTATCAGAGAATGTGCAGATTAGTTACGGTTCAGACCAGTCAATTATCACAGAAGATTTGAGGTATGAGACGTGTGTCTGCCAAGTTTGTGCCAAACCTCAGCTGACCAAAAAGACGCTCGGGTTTCAGTTGCGCAAGATCTACTTGATTGTGTCGAGAAAGAAGAAATCCTTTTGAAAACTTTGCGTAGGCCTCTGAGCAATTACCGCAAAGCTTTTGGCAAAATTTGATGCAGATTTATTGGTGCAGATGTATTTCACATATTTTAACTTTTAGATTTAAATTCACTGCAGTTGCCGCAAAATAGTTCCTAAATTATGATAAGAGATATCCCACCCACTAAAAAAAGAACACCGTATTTGCCCATTGCTTACTTCTGGCAGATACCCAGACGTGCGTTTCTGGATCGTTGACATATTTCCTACGAAATACCTCAGAGACATAAGCACCTGGGAGGATTTAAAGCCGTAGATTTATCTAAAATTAGTCACCATTAGCGTCCGAGCTTCGCTAGAGGACCGTCAGGTCGAAATAAAATCAACAGACTCAGCGCAAAGATGTGATGAAGAATAAAATTCCTTTGGTGAGATATTCTCAATTATAAAAGGAAATTCACTGGAGTTAATGTGGAAAGAAACGTCTCTTATTCATGAACACATGAACACGTGCGCGGGCGCACACACACACACACACACACATATACATATATATAGGGAGAGACAGGCAGACAGAGAGACGGTGTGAGACAGAGATTGAGCGATATAGATAAACGTATATATACACAAACGCACACACCTTCACACATGTATGTAGAGAGAGAGAGAGAGAGAGAGAGAGAGAGAGAGAGAGAGAGAGAGAGAGACATAGACAGACAGACAGACAGTGTGAGAAAGAGATAGATAAGTATAGATACAGGTCTACATATACACACACAAGCACTCTCTCTCTC
>NC_068987.1:106639810-106642413 GCF_001194135.2 Octopus bimaculoides
TATATATATATATATATATATATATATATATATATATGTAGAGAGGGAGAGAGAGAAAGAGACTATATGAGACAGAAATAGATATAGGTGCACATATAATACAAACACACACTCATACACACACACACACACACATACACACACACACAGACACACACATATATATGTATATATGTATGCAGGCATCATCCGTGACTCTACATGTGATTCTATCTATCTATCCATCTATCTATCTATCTATCTATCTATCTATCTATCTATCTATCTATCTATCTATCTATCTATCTCTGTCTATCTCTATCTATCTTTACTTGACACTGTATGTATGTGTGTGTCTATGAGCTGACAGAGTAAGTATACGTCAGGTGAATATGAAATTGTAACCTCTAACAAATTTTGGAAGCCTCCCAAAATCCGGTGCTAATACCGTCAATTGCTCGTACGTTCGAGGTAAATTTGCTGTAACTGCTGGGCTTCCAGTTAAGGAGTTGCCGTATGGATTATCGATTTTAGCAAATGCCATTCTCTAATTCTTTCCTGTCATTGAAGACGATAAATTGTTTCGCAATTAAGAAAAGCGCTTATCAATTACCTGCTGTTACAACGGCCATTGCTGCAGCTCAGCCAACAGATGTACTTTTTCTCCGTTTTCTCCGTTTTACGTCTATTTTAATTCTTTATCTTGTTGGTGTTGTTGTTGTTGTTGCTGTTGCTCTTGTTATTGTTGCAGTTGTCCTGGTTGATCCTGCCATGTTGATGTTGTCCTCCACCATGTTAAAATTATCCTCTCTGCACGCTCTCCACCCAATTTCTTAGCTTCATTCTTTATTTGCTTATTTCTTTCTTTCTTTCTTTCTTTCTTTCTTTCTTTCTTTCTTTCTTTCTTTCTTTCTTTCTTCCACAGTATTTTCATCATCATCATCATCGTTGTCATCGTTCTCCTCTTCATCCTCCTCCCCTCCTCTTCATCCTCCTCCCCTCCACTTCCTCCTCCTTCTCCTCTTCTTCTTCCTCCTTCTCCCCTTCTTCTTCCTCCTCTTCCTCCTTCCCTCTTCCTCCCATCTTCCTCCACTTCCTCATTCTTGTCCTCTTCCTCCATTTCCTCCTCCTATCTTCCTCCACTCCCTCCGCTTCATTTTCCTCCCCTTCTCTTCTTTCTTCTCTTCTTCCTCTGCTCCCTCCTCTGCTTCGTCTTTTTCCCCTTTTCTTTTCCTTTCCCTTCTTCGTCCTCCTCTTTGGCTGCCTCCTTCTCTTCCACCTCCTTTTCCTCCTCCTCCTCCACCACTTCCTCCTCCTCCACCTCTTCCTTCTCTCTGTCTTCCTTCTCTCTGTCTTCCTTCTCTTTGCCTTCCTCCTCTTCCTTCTCCTCCTCTTCCTCCTCTTCATCTTCCTCCTCTTCCTCCTCCTCTTCATCTTCCTCCTCCCTTCCATCTTCTTCCTCCCTTCCATCTTCCTCCTCCTCCTCATCCTTTTCGGCATCGTCATCATCATCATCGTCATTATCACCATCGCCTCCCTCATTATTGTCACCATCAAATTTCACTCCAGTCTTATCCATTTCATCAAGATACTCACAGTTATCGTCGTAAATTTTACCAGGACTAACATTATCTCATAGTTGGCAACCTTATCCTCCTCCACGTCGTCCTCCTCCACGTCGTCCTCCTCCACGTCGTCCTCCTCCACGTCGTCCTCCTCCACGTCGTCCTCCTCCACGTCGTCCTCCTCCACGTCGTCCTCCTCCTCCTTGTCGTCGTCGTCGTCGTCGTCGTCGTCGTCGTCATCATCATCATCAAGAACTACACCATCACCATCATTACTATTGCCATCGTCGCTCACACCACCATCACAAAATTCACCACCACTAATTTCAATGTCGTCATCGTCATTCACGTATTTATATTGGTGATCATTATCAAAACCAACAGTGTACCCGCCAATATCATTTTCACCGTTCTCGTCGTTGCCTTCATCATTCAAAATAATAATAATAATAATAATAATAATAATTAATTCGTTTTATTGGTGACACGGGCTAATATCAATTAAAAACATGTAAGGACAAAGCCAGGACGGAGGTTACAAAAGGTTTTGTCCGAAAAGGTAGGAAAGTTCGTCTAAGAAGAAAACGGAGAAAGATATAACAAATAAATAGATAAATAAATAAATAGATAAATAAATAAATAGAACTCCTTTTACATTACCTTTTTTTTTCTCTACAGGTGTATTCTCAGAATTGGTCCGTTTATATTGACCATTCTTCCAACAGTCACCCTATGAGACAGCACTTCCCTCTCTACTCTCATCTTCCTTTTCAAGTGGAACTTGAAAAAGTTGATGAGGCCTTGGCCAAAGAGGAAAGTGTCTGTCTTTAGCCCTTTCAAACGGGTCCACCATATTACCTCTTTCGCTACAGCCACTAGGCATAGGAAAATTGCCTTGTCCTCCCGGTTAAAGGAGGTCGGGGGCGGGGGGGGGTCAATCCTCACGATGGATTCAGCTGATAGCCGGATCCGTCCTACACGTGACAGTAGCTGTTCTATATAAACCCACAGGTCAGCAATGCTCGGGTACTGGACGAGTGCGTGCAGAACGGTTTCGTC
>NC_068987.1:106643438-106648040 GCF_001194135.2 Octopus bimaculoides
AATGATTAATATTATTATTATTATTATTATTATTATTATTATTTCATTTATTGGCCACCAGGTCTGACATATAAGGGACAATAAAGTAGATATGGACAGTGGGGATTTGACACAAAACACCGGAACACAATTAAAACTAATAATAATAAAAAGAATATAACAATGAAAGTTCCTCAGTAGTCGGTGTGGGTATCCACCTGGACTTGGCTCGAGTAACACACCAATTCTGGAGCACTTGACGCTTTGAGGGTATCCGGGAAGGACACCCTACTCCCCCTGAAATTCACTAGCCTACAGGCGCATTATTAGAGCAGGTTCTCTGGGTGGGGGAAGCACATCTCTCTCCACCCTCATCTTCATTTCCAAGTAAAATTTGAAAAATTGATGAGGAATTGGCAGCAGAGAAAAAGTATCTGTCTTCAGGCCTTTCAACCTGGACCACCATACAAGCTCTTACGCCACTGCTATCTGACAGAGGAAAATCACCTGCCATCCGGACCAATGGAAAGCGGTGGATCGATCATTACTATGGGCGAGGCCTATAGCCAGATTCGTCCTATTCGTGATAACAGCTGTTCAACATAACTCCACAAGTCAGTAATGCAAGGACACTGCAAGAGTGCGTGCAGATGAGTTTCGTCACTCTGCGCGTATCTCAGGCAAGTCCATCTGACAGCACTTTCAATGCTTGTAGAGTTTATCTCAAACCAACAGTGTCCCCCCGTAGTACTGCCAAGCTAGGGATTTCTGGAAGTTGTGCATTGCCTCCGACACGAAAGTCCTGAACATACTGGTCCGTTCAGACTTCGTCAACGCCAATCATCTCTACAAGTGCGTCATTGTTCTCTCTCCTTCCACTATCCCTCTATAGAACTCAAGAGTGGATGTTCCACTCATTGCATTGCACGACCGGTAGAGGGCAATAAGTGCCTGGCAGCATTCCAGATGTTAGTCACCCTGCCTCGGTCTCTTCTTAACCAAGGACTGGTGCTCAGTCAAGGAGAACGGCTGGAGAAAGCCTGCTTGACAAACTTTGGCCACCGAGCTAGTGCCGTTGTGCATTGCAGCGATCCAGCCTCTGAGGACGAAACCGAAGCCGGCTGCTTTGAGGATAGCCTCTAGATATCGATGTTCGACCTTATCGAATGCTTTCCATTGATCTAAATTTATCAGCGCCCCGCCGAAGCCAGGTTTACACCCTACCCTTTCTATGATGTATCGCATGAGGTTGTCGTGTATGTACCTAGTGAGGATTGCGCAGTTTTGCGCCTCCCCAACCAAGTCCTCGACGACAAGCACCAACCTCTTCGCTAATGCCTTGGCCAAAATCTTAAGTTCTGTGTTAAGCAGAGTTTTGTGTCTGAAGTTATCTAATTTGTCCCCCTTGTTTTCGTCTTTCTTTCTCAGCGTCTCTACTGGGGATATTCCCGTTATCCTGCCAGTTGCAGTAAGGTGCTTCGAGGAGATCAGAGAAAAATCTGGCATATTTACGTAAAGTTCATAGGGTAGACTATCTAAACAATGTGACTTGAGCCTTGTGCAGCCGACAAGGGCAACCTAAATTTCGGCTGAAGTTATCTGCCTTTCACAGAGCCTAGCGTCACCCGTCGAAAGACACGGCAAGCCGTTCAGGTACAGCTTGAAGTGTGCCACCATCTCCGCTCCACCACTCTACCCGAAAAACCGAGCAAAGTCCTGGCGAAAGGCCTCACACATCTTCCTGGAATCTCTCAGTTCGTATCGGTCTCGGTCCGACAAAGACTGAATTGTGATTTTGTCACCAAGCTGCGCCCCCGCCATGCGGGCCCATCAAACAGTTTTGATATCCTCGTTTCTTAGAGCACGCGACTTAGCTCTGACAATGCAGCCTTCATGTTTCGCATTGAAGAATTGGTATAATGCCATTCTCGCTGCTAGCACGACGGTTGCAATGCCACTATTAATAGCCTCGTCTGGTTTAGCTACTAACCCCTCCTCCTTTATATTTTGTTAACACTATTTCTTTGCCAAACCGTATCAATATTTCTCTGATCTCTCTTTTGAGAGCGCTCCACCACCTGTTGTGACGACCTGTCCCCCGTCAACTTCTGCTTAACTAAATTGTTGACTCGGTTTCTGTAAGCTTTACGTGCGGGAAATGACATGTTCAGCTTCTAGTACCCGGGACCTAACCTACGTGCCATATCTAGGTCGATCGTACAGACTACAAACTTATGGTCTGAATAGGCGACCGTTTTAAAAAGTTGACATCCTACACTATTACTATCTATTTTCCTAGGGGAAATCCTATCTATATACGTTCTAGATGACCCTAAGCGGTTGGTCCAGATCCGCACTGGCGAATTAAGGAAATCTCATCGGTACCCGTCAGACAGTTGGAACAGGCTGATCAGGTTGAGACTCTTGCACCTGTCTCTTCCATCAGCTACTCCCACATAGTCCCAGCGTTGGTCTAAGATTCCTCTCCGGTCCATTACTAACAGTAAAGGGCGAGAATCACCTAGAAAGGCTTCCAGACGCCTAAAGAAATCCATCAGTTTGGCTTCGTTTGGTAGGGTCATAGATGGCCACCAGTCTAAAGACGCTGCTTTCACTATTGCTCCCCAGCCAGGGCCACCATCTTCCCGTCCGGGTCCCGGAACATCGACTTTACTTGGAGACCCAGTTCTTTCCTAAACAGTACTGCCACTTCACCTGCCATTCTCAGCCAACTAACAGATGCAAAAATCTGATAGTCGTCGAAAATGGGGGCCAGTGAATGTGTATTGGAAATCCTGGTCTCACCGACAGCAATTATATCCAACTGTAGAGAATTGAGGTCGTTGAGCAGGTGTCCTTGCTTTCAGGGTGACTCCAGGTCTCGAACATCGAAGAATCCTACTCTTGATATGGCCATGTTGGCAAGCTAAGGAGAGAAGGAAGTGATTTAATTACCGCCTAGTGTTTTGTGAAGGTCGAGTGTTTCGACCTCTATAATAGGTGGGGAATTTTGTTTTTTTTGAACCTCGATGTGGGTCTCATATCCTCCGGAAAGCTCTGTAGAATTTTTGCGTAGGAATCGAGTGACATTAGCAGCAGAGGTAAATATTCTGGATCGCAAAATGTGCGATAACATTATCCGACATGACCCTCTTAGGATGTCGACCGTCACATTGTAGACATCTTGTATGGATGATTGCGTAACACAGCTGCTCATATGCGTCGTTTGCTCTGTCCCCAGTTTTAAAATCCAAACATGTAGTTCGGAATGTGTTTCGTAGACCAATAGAAGAGATGTAACTCCACACATCGGTCAGTGATAATGCTATTCATTCATTTACTTATTTATTTTAGACGTCTTCAAGAAGCTTAGCCCGCTTTTTAGTGATACTGAAATAGATTTCCCTCTTTTCGGCCGCAAAAAAATGTATGTTAAATGTATTATTTTTCTTTCAATTCGCTATTGTTAGAAAACGAAATTTTGTGCTTTTGTGTTTACGTGGCAGTAAATCACATGTGTTCATTCGTTAAGCATAATAATAATTTTCTCTAGTAGTAGTAGTAGTAGTAGCAGCAGCAGCAGCAGTAGTAGTAGTAGTAGTATGCTAAAGTATCACGTTAGAATAGTGTTATTGTAGTGCAGGTGGTAATGTTTGCCTTGGTGTTGACAGAGAAGTAAGCTAACTGCACACTGCACCTGTCAAATTTGCATTAGAGTCTTTGTCGACAATGACATTAGTTGCACTTCCAAGCTGCAGTTGTTTTATTTTATGGAATATATACTATTGTTGTTATTGATGACCTTCCATCCTTTTCTTTTTTTGTTACTGTTATTTAGCCCCAGGCAAACAGCGATCGAGTAAACCTATGACCAATTGCGTTCCGACCATGAATATCCTGATTTTGTCTTCCCTGTGTGAAGGGAACACAGTATCATATTATCATTCAGTGAGCCATTTTCTCTGATGATACGTGTTTGAGATTTGAACGAAATTTAATTGCTATTTCTAGCTGGTTCAGCGATCATGTCGCAACCCTCACATTGGCTCGAATAATTAAATTTCTGCGTATGATAGTGTTGTTACACTTTTTTTTATATATCGCTATTGCTGCAGTTGTTGTTGCTGTCAGTATTGCTTTTGTCAATGCTCATTATAGTAGGCAATGATTAGCCCAAGTATTAAACAGAACAGTTCATTGCCTTTCAGCTGCTTCGGTAATTGATATTGTTCTCATCCTTACAATTTTTTTCTTGTTTCTTGCTAGGGCTGCTATTGTTCTTCTTGCTGGTGGAATTGGTCGTTAATTACAGGTGACTCGAAGTGTAAGTCGTATTAAAGATCTCCCTTTCTTCGCTGCCGCCTCTGTTGGATTGTATGCGTTTTAACCAGGTTCACAATACAAGAGAATTGGGCAATATTCCTAATGCAATACTTGTCTCTGTAATTCTGTTAGTGCCGCGGCCATCATCACAGTTAAAGTGTATTATAATCAATATAACACGTTTAGCGGCAATTTAAATTCTTGGATCCAAAGTCATTGTTTAATTTAAAGTAAGTGATGCTGTTGCTAGGGCGTTGCAAAGAACGCAGAACGAGCACACAAGTATGTATGCATATATAT
>NC_068987.1:106648238-106652044 GCF_001194135.2 Octopus bimaculoides
TATATATATATATATATATATATATATATATGCATGCACAGCAAACGGTGAAGATAGAATTGCTTGTACATCTGTTTTAACACGTTTCTGCGCTTTAATACATTGTGTGTGTGTGCATGTGTGAGTGTGTGCGCGCGTGCATGAGTGTGTGTGTGTATGCGCTTGTGTGCGTGTGTGCTTTTGAGCGTATGTCTGTGCTCCCGCATGTGTGTGTAACATAGGAGACCAAAGTAGTATAGTATCCATCCTATATTTTCACCTGATTCTAAACAATTGTCACTTGTCGGGAGACATTTCCATGTAGTTATGTATATAGACGAGAAAACCTTGCGGTGACAGACAGAGAAACGACCATTTGTCAGATAAACATATTATATATCCAATATAAAAATCATACCATCATCAATTGAAAATAGCGATGGTTAACAAGATAAGTTAAGCTTTAGCTGATCTATTGATGGGTTATCTAGGCGGTAGTTCAATTTGTTAGAAATATGAGAGAACCCCCATTCAAATAATAGCATAATCTCTTAGGTCTTAAACACATCTCTGATATTGTCGACTTAGATACATTATGCTTAAATACATGATGTATTAGCTAGAGCATTATTTTTTTTTCCTATGATTAACCTAACAGTGACTTCCTGAAATTAAGGAAAATATCCAGCAAAAGGATTGAGAATAATGTTTTCAAATGTTAGTATAAGACAACAAGTCGATGGGAGGGGAGCTAGTCGCTTATGTCGACCCAATTGCTCAACTGGTACTTATTTTATCGATCCTGAAAGGATGAAAGGAGATTTGACTTTGGCGGAATTTGAATTCAAATCATAAAGACGGACGGAAGAACTATAGGCATTTTTACCGGGATGTTAACGATTCTGCCAGCACAGCGCCTTAATGGGTGAGAATATGATAAATTGTCTACCTCCAAATAATCCCCACCCTGAAATCTCCAATCTCCAATTTTGCCCTGAAAGACGAGATTCTTGCCCGTTCCAAGACTACAATCGGTGTGGGGCAGAATTTCCTCCAGAATTGCTGGTTTAGCATAGAGAACATTTTGAGAGCTTATTTGAAGCTAAACGATAACAATAAAAACAAGTTTTACACTTGTGTGTATGCTAGAAATTGAAAAAAATGTCCCTTACCATAATCGAATGGAATGGAATCGAAGAATCTTTGATTTTGAGCCTGCGTGTACTGTCATTGTCAAATCCCCAAAATGTACTAAAAGGCAATTCCATATGACGGCTACAATCGACATTTGAATGCTTCCATCGAGAACCTTAAGTAAGAAATTCAATTTCCGCATGATGTTGAAGTTTACGTATAAACAAATTGTAGTTATGAAACCCCAGCATGCAACACTTCATTTCCTTACTGAGAATGTAGCGACTTCCAATTCGCAATTTTCGTTAATCTACTTACTTGGCAGATCTATCTTCTGCATCTTAAACATTAAACATTTATTAAGTACAACCTAATCAATTCTGTGAATAGACCCAAGTAAGCACATTACCTTAGAGTAGGTAAAACTTTCGTACATAGCACATGCAACCTGTTCGTTGTATCGTCGTATCTAGAGAAATTTCATTGATAGTTAGGTGTAAGATAGCCTGACAAAAGAAACTAGAATAAACTTCTCTTTCAAAAATATATGGCCTGAATTATAAGCAATATTTATTTATTTTATAAGCTCATCGATATAAAAAAAACAACTCTAATCTAATTGAAAATATACACTAGGAAATCGGTTGTTTTTCAACGGAAATTTACTATTTTTTTTAAGGCAAACATTTCTAGAGTAGTGGTAAATGTTTCAACAAAACTTATCGTATATGGTTCTCAAAATTTATCGCCTATTCTTATAATACAAATTATGATACAATTACTATTCAAAATGCCATTTCGGTGTTAACAAAGGCATTATGGTAATAGTTGATGTTGTTGTTGTTGTTGTAGTTGTTGCTGATGTTGTTGTAGTTGTTGTCGTTGCTGTTGTATTAGCTCGTAGTTGTTACTAACTAACGCCAAATAAATTTTGATGGATTAGACTTGTGATGAAATGCATTAGAATCATGACTAGAACAAACCGTATTTTTAACGGATATCTAGAACTACATCATCTAATGTGGCAGCCTCCATTCTTACTATATTAGTAAGTGATTTGAGGGAAATATGAATTCTATTTCTAGCATGTGTAACGACCACTAAGAAAATACTTCGTTTTCATCAATCTTAAGTTGGTTGACAATTATTCCATCCACTGAATGTTTACACCTTTTAATATGTCTTCATGAATTCAAACCAATAAGATTAATGCATTGTGTAGTCAACCAATCTCAGCACTCATTCAATAAACAACAGTTCAAAAACGCAACGTACATTTTGGTAGATGATTCTAAGGCTTGCTTTAATGCAATATTAGTATACAAGTTAGCCTCTACATAGTCACTACAGATGCTAAATATTGAACCAAAGTCCTCTTAAATCCCATATTATCGTATAACATTAAAACATAGAGTAATGTGGACATATTGGAATGGAGTACTTCACATGAGTACTCACTGAAAACTGAGATGATCGTTGGTTGGAAAGCATGCTTCGACTTGCACTAACCTCAAAATTATCTACAGCAATAACATCACAGATTAAATCGATTGCCAATGAAGTAGTATCCAATGACAAAAAAAATCAGTGAAACAATGCGTCAAAGTATTACGAGACAATTGACTAGAAATAGCAGGCATATGTCCCTCAAATAGAAATCTACACTCTTAATAATGAAAAAAAATAACGTCGATATTCTTGTACGTAATAAGAAAATTGAAAACTGAAAAATCAAGACTTGGATACGCCTGATCACTAGTCACCTTGATAAGAATTCATACTAACCGTTTTAGAAGTTCCATTCATCCACTTTCTACCACTCTGGGGCACAATATTCAAGCCTTTGATTTACATGATTATATTGATTCTAGAATTAGTGTCTAGTTGGCGATTACTTTACGGTGTCTAGTTATCTAATATCTGCGTTAGCGTTTGACGAAAAGGTAATGAATTAGAAGCAATGCTGACGTAGGAATAAAAAAAAAGTACAGGAAGACATTCACAAACACACAGACAGACAGATAGACGCGCGCACACACACGCGCACGCACACACACACACACACACACACACACACACACACACACACACACACACACACAACTATGGAGATAAAAGACAATACAAACGGAGATAATAACCTAATATTCAATTGTGGCGCAAATGTAACTGCTTAATCGCACGGCTAAATCTGTATCGCTTTTATTTCCTATCGAAACACAGCAGACATCTTTATTTTTGAGGTCAGGTGATGCATAGCGTGTCATAAACATCCATTTATCTGTCATTCATTTTTCATACCAATCCTCTGCTCCTGTCCTTCAGCTGTCACGAGAAATGGTTTGCTTACCTAAACCGTACACAAATGAATGCAAGGAGTATATAAAAGAGAACGAGAGGAATAATGCGAAGAGTAGAGGCTAGAAAAATATTAATCAATCAATGGCATTATAGTCACTTTCAGTAAGGGAGGCAACTCAATATTATGTATTGCTCAAATAATGATACAATTCATTGTAGTTTTCGAAATAAAATATATCAGAATGTAAACATTAATTATTTTACCTTTCAATGCATGTTCTCTGATGACACGCACGGTCTGTACGTAGTGTATATATAATGCATACATATAAATACATATATACATTCATGTATATATATATATATATATATATATATATATATATATATAT
>NC_068987.1:106652353-106652930 GCF_001194135.2 Octopus bimaculoides
ATATATATATATATATATATATACATATGTGCATACATATATATGCGTGTATACACACACAAACACACACATACACACAGTTACGGACAAATACAATGTGGAGGATTGAAGAAGTTCTTATACGTCCATTATAAACAAATTGAATGCTCGAACGAGGCGTTGCTGTAGTATGTGATCAAGTCTTGAAACACCTTTCAGAGCTTCAACTTGTTTAAGGTCCCAGGTTAGGAAAGAGTAAGATTATAGGTAGAAGCAGTGGTCAATCACTGCAGGGAGCAGACAGCCACCTTTTACATAATTAATAATAATAATAATACACGGAGAAAAACACAAGAAAAGACAACAACGCGGATACGTGGCACATGTAAAGCACCACGAAGACGCAGAGAGAAGGAAGGAAAGACTGGTCGTTTTATGTTTCCAGCCAGGCTCTTCTTCGCAAACGGGAGAGAGAAAAGTCAAAAGAAAAGAAAAAAGGCGGAAAAATCCCCAACAGTCCCCTCCCTGTGTAGTTAAATTTTGGGAATCTGTTTTTCTTGGTGCTTTTTTTCACCGTTTTTGGTTTTTATTAAATGTT
>NC_068987.1:106653530-106654576 GCF_001194135.2 Octopus bimaculoides
TATATATATATATATATATATATATATATATATATATATATATATGTATATATATATTGTCAAGGTATTGTGACTACTGTAATTCTTTGTCAACAGCATTCGGCCGGGGCTGACCTTGAGTTCAACAACTTTTCTACGCCAAAAAAAAAGACAGCAGAAAAAAAAAAGAAAACACCTTGAACTGTCTATGAGGTGATTGCACAAGAAAAACTAAATGGAGAAATCAGGATAAATATTTACAGCTGATGAAAACATGCAGCTATTTCTGGTCTGTTTACTCCAACATAGTATGCTTGATCTAACGACTTAACATTTCTAGGCCAAAATGAGACCACTTAACACAAGCAAAAGGTCCTTGCCCTGTCAAAGAAAGCATCTAACTTCTTCCTTTACTTATTGCAAAAACCACTTAAGCGTGCAAACACACACAGACATGTAAGATAGTGTATGTGCGCTTGTTTGTGTGAGAACACGTTTGCAGATATAAATGTGCTGGCATATAAAAATACATTAATGGAGTTATATGTGTTTGTGTAATTATAACACACAAAGAAGCATCTGCATATAAATAGATGCACGCAACCCATTGTTCATATGCACACAGCTATAAACACAAGCGCACGCGCAAACATACACACGCAAACATACACACACACACACACACTCACACACACGCACGCACGCACGCACGCACGCACAATCTCACATCAGACACGAGCATAAGTTCACGTGTGTGTGAGATTGAATGGGGCTGTCTCTTTCTCTCTTTCTCTCTCTCTCTCCCTCTCTCTGTCCTTCTCTCTCTCACTATACTTATAACACGCATATATACACAGACATATGTATGTATACGTGTGTACCCATGATGTAGGCATATACATGTGTGTGTATGCGTTATATATATGTATATATTTATACATCCATATACTTACCTACATAATATATACACATACATATATATATATATATATATATGGTGCAAGCTGGTTGACAGGAATGTGAGTGAGCGTACGTAAATATTATGTGTGTGTGTGTGTGTGTGTGTG
>NC_068987.1:106654977-106656065 GCF_001194135.2 Octopus bimaculoides
ATATATACACATATATGTATGTGTATATATATATATACATATATGTATGTGTGTGTATATATATATATATATATATATATGGTGCAAGCTGGTTGACAGGAATGTGAGTGAGCGTACGTAAATATTATGTGTGTGTGTGTGTGTGTGTGTGTGTGTGTGTGTGCATGTGTGAACAAACAGGTTTGTGTTTGCATAAAGTGATTCTTTGGAGTCTTTTGAGTCTTTCAGTAATAGGCAATGACATTTAAACCTGAAGATAAATCTGCCATTTTGTGACCCTTGATGGCAGATTTAATAAGACATCAAGTCTTTAGCATTAAACAACTACTTTGCTACAGAAGAAAAACATGTCGGTCGACCTTGCATTAAATGGCGTTTGGCTTAAACCTCGTTTCTGATGCCGTTGCGTTCATTGATGGTTTTACATGTATATGCGTAAGTACGCGATGTTATTTCTTGTAAGGATCGCACTCTATCGAGCATATGACATTTGTGTCACGTTAAGCTTAAAATATAGAATAAAGTAGCAGGAAGAGGAGCAATTGCTGTTGAAGTAGTGCTACTACCTCATTGGATGTTTGTCTGTCTAGTAAAATGCACCTACTCTTTGGCGCATGTGTGTGTATGCGTACATATATGCTTATCCATTGAATCACACATGCATTACGATTATGAATATTTATTTTATATAGCAATTGTGTTTAACAGCATTTTGGCTGCAACTTTCATATGGACAAATTAGAGTCACATTGCATTTCTGACGGAAAAAGAGATATGCGACGATTTCGGAGTTCCGAGTAGAGCAAATATGATAGAACTTATTGATTTTACGTTCTTGTGTTTTTTTTTTGTTCTTTCATAATATTAATATTATTTGCCGATATCTAACGTGATATATACGAATATACATGCACGCATGTATACATACACACATGCAAATATATCATATATCAGTGTGCATATGTGTGGCTATTAGTGTGTGTATGTCTATGTATATATATATCATCATCATCATCATCATCGTTTAACGTCCGCTTTCCATGCTAGCATGGGTTGGACGATTTGACTGAGGACTGGTGAAACCGGAT
>NC_068987.1:106656075-106659404 GCF_001194135.2 Octopus bimaculoides
AATGCGTGTGCGTGTGTGTACTCGTCCTTTGGTCTGTATATGCGACTGCTTTCCAAAGGATTTCCGCCGCCTGTAAATTTACGTTCACAAATTAGTTCGCCAACGCACCATGCACCGATATTCTGTTGTTGCTAGGCAAAGCCCTTAACCACACTGTCATATTTTCGTGCGCACGTTGTTTTTAGAAGAAAAATAGCTCTGTAACTGGAATTAGGATAAGAACATTACCGGAAAGTTACATGGCTGTGTGAGTATGGCAGGACATCAAGTCATGGTGTGATCTATACGGTAAGCATTAGATAACACACAAGCGTCGATCGAATGAACGGGGAAGAAGGCTAGAACGTGACAGTAGTTTGACCCGAGCACGTGTGAGTTTTTGTCGTTCTCTTTCTCTCTCGCACTATATTTACAACACGCATACATACAACACCGTCCGAAGTTTCAAAACCAATAATTCAATAAAATACAGTTTTTTTCTTAATTGTATTTTCGTGATCAGATGTGTGAAGGCGCGTAGTCTCATGGTTATGGTATTCGGCTCACAATCGTAAGGTTGGGAATTCGATTCCTGGCGGCGCGTTGTGTCCTTGTGCAAGACGACACTTTATTTTACGCTGCTGCAATCCACTCAGCTGGCAAAACCAGTGGTACCTGTAATTCAAAAGACCAGCGTTGTCACATTTAAGGCGGCAAGCAGGCAGAAACGTCAGCACGCCGGCAAAATGCTTAGCGGTATTTCGTCTGTCTTTACGTTCTGAGTTCAAATCCACGGAGGTCTATTTTGCCTTTCATCCTTTCCGGCTCGATAAATTAAGTACAATTTGTGTACTGGGGTCGATATAATCGACTGGCCCCCTCCGCCAAAATTTCGGGCCGTGTGCCTAGAGTAGAAACGAATTTTTGTGATCATTCTTGAGAAGAGGAGCAGCACAGAGGATCAATTTCTAAATGCCTGTCAGGAAATAAAGCATAATAGTTACTAACTTTATATTTTAATCTTTACTTGTTTCAGTCATTTGAGAGCGCCCATGCTGGGGCAGTATCTTGAAGAGTGTCTAGTCTGACAAATCGACCCTAGAACTTATCTCCATTTGTTTCAGCTTAGTACTTAATCTATCAGTTTCTTGTGCCGCAGCGCTGTATTAGATCGAGGTAAACATACCAACACTGATTGCTAATCAACGGTAGGGGGACAAACACAGATACACATACGCTCGCATACACACACACACATACATACAGACGCACACATATATATGACTAGTTTCTTTTAGTTTCCGTCTACGAGATCCACTCACAAGGTCCGAGGGAGTAAGAGAAGACAGATACGCAAGGGACCACGCAGAAGGAGTGAACCTGGGAATATGTGACTGGGAACCAACCTTTTCACATCGCTAATTTGCTCGACGGGACAATGAAACATTTCTATGGCACTCTGCTTTATATTTCTCATTAAAGAAAGTTCAATCAACACACACACAAACACACACACACACATACACACACACACACACATACACACATACACACACACACACACACATATATATATATACATATACATATATACACATCTGCATATATATATATTCATATATATATATATATATATATACATAGTTATATGCATACATATATACATACACACATACATATACATACATACATATACATACACACACACCCACCCACACACCCACACACCCACACACCCACACACACACGCATATATATATATATATATATATATATATATATATAGAGAGAGAGAGAGAGAGAGAGGATCCATAAAATGCGGAATCCGAATTCACATTCCGCTGTGGTTTTCAGGAATAGGCATTCTGGTAGGTCTTTACCGATGTCAAATTAAGTAGCCGTAAATAATAAGTGAACCGAAACCGTTTTAAATGGTCTGGAGCATATTTCGATACTGTACACAAAGTCATAAGCACGCGCATATATGGTATGAAGCGTATATAAACTTTCAATCTTAAACTACAGAGAAAACTTGTGAAAGAAAATATGATATGCGAAATGAATATATATATGTAGGCATATGCACATCACACACGGACGCTCTCTTACACACACAAGCAAACACACGCATACGTATATATATATATGTTTGTATATATAGATGTGTGTGTGTATGTGTGTGTGTATGTGTGTGTGTATGTGTATAAATATATATATATATATATATATATATATATATATATATATATATATATATATATATATATACACATGGTTAAATCAATCAATCGATAGATAAACAGATAGCGATATAAATAAATTGTTAGATGGATAAGAATCTCTTAATAAATTGCGTTTTATTGCAAAAGAAAAAGAAAAAAAAACATACAGACATATAATAAAATCGAAGTCAAGTATTCGTATTTGACTTTATCCCAATGTCTCCAAAAATATGCTACAAAAGAATGATTTTTAATAAATGTCAGCCCAGCACAATGAAATTTCGATATACCAAAAGTTGGCAATTATAGGATATCTTGCTGTGAAAGGGAACATATATATTTTTCACAGGTCAAATAACAACAAAAACAGAACACATTCGTTATTGTCTAACAGCATCAGCACGAGAAAAAGTAATGAATTTTTTGAAAATCCATATTTGAATTCACATGTTTCCTAGAGTATAATTCTAGGTATTTCTTCGGTTCGAAATTAGCAATCAACAGGTGCCGGGATGTATTGGGAAAATTCTATGGAATTATTGATCTATCTAACACCTTTATTTTTATGAATAACGATTGGTTCAACATAAATGGTAAATTTTGAAATTTACTGAAAACTATTTCTATATTTGCACATATACACAAATATGCATATATAGTAACATACACAAATAGATACAAAAGCTTACAACCATATAGTTATGTATATATATGTGTGTATGTGCGTGTATATATATATATATATATATATATATATATATATATATATATATATATATATACATACATATATATGTTCGTAAAATCTGCTCTAAAAGTATCGAACAATACGGGATTATTGATGAATATTATTGTTTGCGTTGTTGTATGTGTATGATTTTGTGTGTGCGCATGCTTGTGCGCACGCGTGTGTGCGTGGGAGTGTGTTGCGAGCGTGTGTGAGTAAACGGTTAAATGTAAGGAATATACTGTCAAGAAGAATTTAAAATATGCTTTACTGATCGTCAACATACATTTTCGAAAACTGAAACCTCAATTTGCTGATTCTCTGCTAGACGGAAAGAGAAAGAAGCCCGTGGTATATATATATATATATATATATATATATATATATATATATATATATAT
>NC_068987.1:106659462-106661255 GCF_001194135.2 Octopus bimaculoides
TGTGTGTGTGTGTGTGTGTGTGTGTGTGTGTGTGTGTGTGTGTGTGTGTGTGTCTGTGTGTCTGCGTCTGTGTCTGTGTTTATTCCCCGTCTCCTTTTGCTTGTCCCACATGACCTCATGACAATTTGCCTCGCTTCTTTTCTTGAAACGACTTACGTTGTGAGAAGTATGTGAAGGACCCGTCGGACTATCATTTTCTTCCGTATTGCACAGTGGAGGAAAGTGGTAGAAGAAAATCTGGTACATGATGATGATGATGATGATGATGATGATGATGATGATGATGATGATGATACATTGGCATCTATCTTCCATTTGCTTTTGTTAATGCTGTATGAGGAGAAAGACAATTAACCATGACAGTTTTCTGGTCCTTCACCGATGCTTAGAAGGAGAGGAACTTTTATCTAAAGACCGGTGATCTGACACAAAATAATTACAACACAACAAACACCAGTAAACTCACCTGTGCTATGTATGATATCCGCTACTGAAGAACAAAGCGGACACTGTTATCGGCCTCCACATGCTTTCTGATTATCACAGATCGAACCGTGTCCATAGTGTCTACAGACTTGCATTTTTATCAAAGTGAATGATTAATATCCTAAATTATATAGTTGCGAATCTAACCTCTTAATCACATAGAAAAGCTAAATTATGAAGTAACTGTTTCATATTTAAGAGCGTCAGTGTTTTGATGACATTAATTTAATGACACGTTGTTGAAACCCCCTTCGGTCATGACTGAGCATGGGATTGCACCTAGAAAGTTATCCTCCCAGGTACAAGTCTGGGCAATGTTATTTTATGGAAGACCAGCAGTCGCCCCTGCATACCGGCATCCCCTCTCCACGCCACCAGTGTTATCCAAGGGAAAGGCAAAGGGGCCGATACAGCTTGGCACAAGTGACGTCGCAACTCATTTCTACAGCTGAGTGAACTGGAACAACATGAAATGAAGTGTCTTGCTCAAGAACACAACACACCCCGTTCTAGGATTCGAACTCACATCCCCACAATTGTAAGTTCGACGCTCTAACCACTGAGGCTAATTTTATGACATAATCATTAAGAAACTGTTAGTATTAAGTAGTTAATTTGTAAAGAGGATTTATAAAATACTTTGATTTTGCTTTTGGTTTGCAAGTGGATTTATAATAAAAGAGAATACACAAAGTTTACAGTAAATATAGAAAAGGGCCCAATATACTGTACAGAAACGTAAACAGTACACGCTTGAACATATGATCGCGAGGAAAGAACTTGTTATGCATGATATTAATTGTTGTTTGATATTAGTTGTTGTTTGATATTAGTTGTTGTTCAGTTCTAAAAGCCCAGATTGAGCAATAATAAGCAGAGGCATTCTGGACATGGATATCTTCTCTTCTTATTTCCAAGCTTAGTCTACCATGGGGAACATTATCCAGGGTATGCCTATTTAAAATGGTAGATTAATTTCTAATGCAGATTTGACTTCTGGAAGTTCAGGCAACCACATGAAATTTCCTGTGTCAAGCAATTACCCTCATTCCCCTTAACTCATAACACATCGCTCATAAAAGTATACAAACACACCTTAGATTATGTAGCCATGCACATAGACTACAAATGTGACGGTCATAGCGGGAACAGCTTTTGTTTTATGTTACCTAGAGCAGTGTTGCACATGAGATAATCAATAATTCACACATGCACGTATGTGTGTATTATTGTAGAATTGTGCAAATATATATAAATGTATATATGTTTGTGTGTCGATGTATATATATATATATATATATATATAT
>NC_068987.1:106661964-106664457 GCF_001194135.2 Octopus bimaculoides
ATACTACATATATACGTATGTATATGTATGTATATATGTACGTATGTGTATTCATGCCTAGTTACCCCATCTCTTGCTTCCTCTCTCTGTCTTTCTCTCTGCCTCTATCTTTGTCTTCTCTTTTGTTCCCCCCCCACATCTACCGCCCACCCGTCCATCTATGTTTTTCTGTATCTTTTATATATTTTTCCATCACAATAACACCACAGCCTGCTCTACCATTACTATTGACACACACCGTCCACTAACGACATCAAAGTACCTATTATTCTTGAAACGAACCCAATAAACAAAAAACACACAAACAAACATAAAAAAAAATCTAAACATACGTACGTCCAGCCATGACAGACATTAACACGCACACATACAAACACAAACATACACATACACGCTCACACACACACACACACACGCATACACATGCAACCTTCGTACCTTAGACATTTGTATATTGATTGGTCTTGCCCCACACATCACAGTTCTTTTGTTGTTGATCTTATTGTTGCTGTTATTGTTAATATTATTAATATTATTGTTGTGGTTCTTCTTCTTATTGTTATTATTATTGTTCGCCGGGCTTGCGTCCGTCGTTATTAATCACACATCAGTCATCGGTGACGACCATGAATCTATTGTCTAAATTATTCTTCAATAATTCTACAATTCACAACCGAGTCTGAGGTCCCTACAGCAACAAGAATAATAACGCCACCCTTCACCACCACCACCACCACCAACAACAACAACAACAACACAAACACACAACTCTAGAAATGGGATTTTGTAACTCTTTCGTTTGTTATATTGTTTTCCTTTCTATTTGTATTTTTTTTTGCCTGTTTATTTTTTGAAACAATTTGTCCTCAATTCTTTGTTGTTTCTCTCACCGTTTCGACGCGTCCGTTGATTGGTTACTTCGCATGAGATGACGAGGCTTTCATTGAATTAATATTCTTGATGTCAATGTTATATCTCCTGTTGGAGTTTTTGTTTTGGTTGTTCTATACATTGTATTGTTTTTTTTTTTTGAACCGTTTTGGTTTTTGCGTTTCACCGCCAAACCACAAAGTAAACAAAATCATCAACATCATCTTTATCCTCCTTATCCTCATTGTCGTCGTCGTCGTCTCTACCATTATGACCGTCGGCACCACAATCACAACCACCAACGACGACGACGACCACCACCACTTCCACCACCACTACCACCACATCCACCACCACCACTACCACTATCATCATCATCATCATCATTACTACCACCACCACAAGCAACTCTACCACCGTCACCACCAGCAGCACCCAAAATACTGTCACAACCTTCATTATCACCAATTTCATCATCTCTATCATCATCATCATCATCATCATCATCATCATCATCATCATCATCATCATCATCATCATCTTCATAATATTATCATTATCCTCATTGCCATCATCATGATCACCAGCATCGTCATCTTCATCCCCTCCTCCTCTTCCTCGTCATCATCATCATCGGCATCATCACCCTCACTGGCGGTGACGCGTGCCCATGGTCAACTTCATTATAAATATCATCATTAACATTGTCCTCATTAATATATGCATTTAGGGTTATCAGCGTGAACATATTTGTTGTTACCATGACCTTATGATGATGTAGGTTTTCATTGTTTCCTTAAAAGCCTGTTCTCGCTAAGCAGACGTGCATCCGGGCATATATGCTTTCTTTTCTTTCGAGCGTGTATTTACGAACTCATTGTAGAAAACAATATGGTAGACTATGATTAGCAGAATATTTAACTGCTTTTTCAATTATCTGTTGTTGCAGATGTGCATAATTTAGCGGGCGCAGGAGTGGCTGTGGGTAAGTAGCTTACTTACCGACCACATGGTTCCGGGTTCATTCCCACAGCGTGCCACCTCGGGCAAGTGTCTTCTACTATAGCATCGGGCCGATCAATGCCTTGTGAGAGAATTTGATAGACGGAAACTGAAGGGAGTCAGTCGTAAAGACAGACGAAATATTGCTAAGCATTTCGCCCGGCCTGCTAACCACTAGCCGCCTTTGTGTTTTCTTTTCTACTCTAGGAACAAGGCCCGAAATTATTGAGGAGATGGTCAGTCGGTTAGATTGACCCCAGTACGCAATTGGTGCTTAACTCATCGACCCCGAAAGGATGAAAGGCAAAGTTGACCACGGAGGAATTTGAACTCAGAACGTAAAGACAGACGAAATACCGATTTCTTTATTAGCCATAAAGGGCTATACAAATAATTTTTAAGACATCACGAAACATAAAGACAGTACAAAACGCAAACATAAAATCGAGGTAATTAAAATAAAATTATAATATGCAAGAATGAAAAAAAATGAGGCGCAATGTCCACTCGATCCCCGAAGTCGGGTGGTTACATTTATCCAGTTTTTCACTTTTACGTTCAACGTCATGTATACATTTTAACGGTTTTGCAACTCAAAAAATTGAAACACTCGCGTTATTT
>NC_068987.1:106664806-106668921 GCF_001194135.2 Octopus bimaculoides
AACCTCTCCACTTTTTTCTCCATCTCCTCGCAATTCTCGTACTTTATCAAAGCCCCCTTATATTTCACATCTTTATCCGTTCTCTCCTCCTCTTCTTGTACATTATTAGTTTCTGGTTTTTCTATCTCTTTTTTTGTTTTGTTTTCTGTTGACCGTTCCTTTGACTTATTTTTCCTTCGCTTTTTAGGATTAGTAGCTCCATTTTCGTTCGTCTCCTTTGTTTTCTCTGTTTCACACTTCTCTCTCTCTTTCATTTCCTAAGTGTGGTCTACAATGTTTTCCTCCTCTGCTTGTGCTTTCTCTTGCTGTGGCTGTGTGAACTCATATAGGGGGCATTTGGTCTTCATATGACCTCTTTCCCCGCATATGTAGCAATTTGGTTTCCTTCCCTCGACTACAACATTTAACGTTCTCTCATCCTCCACTTCTATCTGGTAGGGAATTCTTTCTATGTCCTCGAATGTGGCAAAAAGCCACATTTCGAGTCCAAATCCCCACCATTTGCGCACTTTTGATTTCGCCACTGGTCTCAATTCCGGCTGCTCCTTGGCTGCATCCAGCACTGTTGCAACCAACCACTCTGGTTTAATTTCTGGTGTAACTCTAGGAATACGTATTTTCACACGACTTCTTCCTCTATAACTTGGTAGCAATGCTATTTTTGCACTTCTTAAAATGTTGGTCGAATGCTTGGTTGCCTCTTCTATATTTTCGAACCTCAACTCTACCGTACCGAACTTTCTTCCTCTGTTGATGTACGTGGCTTCATTCACAATTTCACCCAGGCACTCCTCGATTTCCTCTTCGGTCACCATTTCAATTTTACAGGTTTCGACAGCCTGTGTACGATACACAACTGTCCTCAGAATTTTGTTTTCTTTAATCACTTTTGGGGGGCAGAATTTGTATGACTCTCCATCAACTTTTATCAAATTCCTACTTCTGGTCACCTCCTCCATATCCAACTTGATTAACTTGGTTTCTAGCGGCACTGGCCTCCTCACCGCAGTGGCCTTGGCGAAGCACTCCATACTGGAGACACTACCACTTGCCATAGCTGGGGGAAAATGCAGCAGCTCGCGTGAAACGTAACCGTAATAATTCCACAAAAATCACAATTATTCACTGAGACAGTTTTTCACAAAGTAACACAGCCGTATTCACAATAATTCACAGAGCCGTTACACCGCTAAGCATTCCGCCCGGCGTGCTAACATTTCTGCCAGCTCACCGCCTTAACATTACACACGATATTAGCATCTCTACCCGTTAACAGATTACCAGGCGTTTCTTGGATATTCGTAGACATACTTTGAATTTACAGCTATAATCCATGCGACAGGTTTCCTCACCATTTCTGCCTACTTAATTTAATTCATTCTAACTCAAGCCAATTTGTAGAATGTACTTTTCGACGGTGCCATGCCTAAGGAGAAAATCCAAAACATTTTGATTGAGAAGCGAATTCCCACAATGTATATATATGTATATATATATGTATATATATGTATTCGGATAACGCTGACCGCTAATCCGACTCACCATAACTCCCAACACATTCATCTTTCTCAGCGTCTTCGTCATCCTCATAGTCGTCGTCATCAACATTATATTCATCATGATCATGAAAGTAATCATCATCGTTAGCGACTCCGTCACCACCACAACCACCACCACTAATATCTTCATCAGCAAAACCAGCCGCAGCAGCCTCATCGTCGGCCTCATCAGTATCATCATCATTGCAGTCACGGTCGTCGACATTTTTACTAAAATATCAAATGTATTAAACCCACCAGACCGCAATGATCGCCAGTTAGAAAAAAAAGAAGAAAATAATAAACTATAATGAATATAATAAATATAACTAAAAGAATGAACAAATAAAGTGTTTGTTTTTATTGCTACGGTTGTTGTTGCTTCTATTATTATTATTATTATTATTATTATTATTATTATTATTATTATTATTATTATTATTATTATTGTTATTATTGTTATTATTATTATTATTATTATTATTATTATTATTATTATTATTATTATTATTATTATTATTATTATTATTATTACTGCTACTACTACGACCGCTGTGGCTGTTTGATTAGTCTGTGGTGGGTCGCTACATGCACTGCAGTACAGTTGCAGTTGAATAATGAAGCGTGAAGCTGTGACTCCCTCACATCTGATCTGTGAAACTGAAACAGTTCAAAATGAGGAAAGAAGAAAGAAGGAAATACAAAAAATATATAATAAATAATATAAAAAGAAGGAAAAAAAGAGAGGGAGAGAAAGAGATAGAGAATGAGTGATGCAGGGAAAGTGAGACAGAAAAAGAACATTAAAATGTCAAAAGTCAAAAATAACGAACAGAATTTTAATTACGTCCTGCTGGCTTTCATTATTTAATTAATCATCTATTCGGGCACCCTCCTTCTATCATTTTCTGGAACTATCATTATTTTTTCTTTTTTTTTTTGGCCAAAACTAATAAAAATATAGGACGAAGAAAAAATTAACCGGAGGAGATAAAATTTGTAATGAGATAACTTCGCTATGTGCCGTATGAAGTGAATCTTTGGAGAAAAAACAGAAATATTTAGGGAGGCTGTAAATGAAGATGAGTATATTCTTAAAAGAGTGTGAAACATAGTAAACTCCGGTAAGATCATGGTCACAGCTAGTTTATATATTTCAGAATGGGCCTGTATACGATAAAAAAAAATACAGTTGATTAGGGAGAAATCAATTAAAATGCTGTAGAGTAATTATATTATATTAAATAGATATTATAAAATAATTTTTTGTTCAGCGTAATAGGAATGTCCTTTCGATTAAATGAAGGGTATCTGAGTAGACGGAAAATGAAGATGGCCCTGCATGATGGAAAATATATTTTGAAAAAGAAATGTTCGTGTAAAATGGCATTAAGGCGCGTTCTGGACATATTTTGAAGTATTGAAGCGTGAAGGTGCGCACTAATCATAAACTGAATTTCGCAAAGCAAAATATTTTAAAATGTATGTCGTAAGAAATGGTATATCGTGTATACATCAGATACCCACGTTAGAATTCAAAGCTTATTTCAGAAAGTCCCTTCAGGACACAACAGTGCGAAGTGTTTTAAGGCTTGCATTGAGAATCTAATGTATTTAATTATGAGGGTTCAAACCCGACGCTTTCTGTGCATTCAAGGAATGTTGCAAGATCGTGAATTTTGTAGCCATTCGTATACTAAATTACACAAGCTCTAATATATATATATATATATATATATATATATATACATACACACACACATATACATATATGTGTGTTGTGTGTGTGTGTTTGCGAGTACATGTATGCATATTTATGTGTATGAAATATACATAAATGTATATTTTATAAATATGTTATTTGATTGGGATACGAAGTGACATAACCAAAACTATAAATATTAATTATGAATTATATATACAAAAAGCAAATGGTAATCAACCTTTTAACCCCCCAAAAAACATGCAAAATTTATGCACGGAATTCAGTGCATACTTCGGTAAATCGCAAATACGTTAGACCGCCATAATTTCCGCTATCTTTCACCTTCAAAGGCTTAGATTATTTAACCAACGTACCTTGTAGTTTAGCTCGAGATCTCATTGAACATAATATCATGAATAATGAATCCTTCCTCACTTCACTCAGTGTCATTACAGAGTGTATCCGTCTCTATAATACGTGACACACATGTGTCCATGCATGTCTGTGTGTGTGTGTGTATGTGTTTGTATCTGATCATTGAGGTAATTTTTAGACATGTTGCATAAATTAATAAATGGTTCTAACATAGTAATGAGGAGAGTAGTCGAGCAGAGCGACTAGTAATAAACTTTGAACTGAACCCGAGGCAATGGCTAGAGGATTTGACATTAGCGCGTTTCGAACTGAGAAAGAAAACAGCTTGCACAAATACCGGAATATGTTAGGCTTGCTTATGATCTTGTCAATTCGTTGCCTCTGTTTATATATATATATGTGTGTGTGTGTGTATATATATATCTAAATATATATCTATATATATGTATATGTATATATATATATATATAAATATGTATATATGTATATGTATATAT
>NC_068987.1:106669658-106670563 GCF_001194135.2 Octopus bimaculoides
GTATATACACATATGTATATATACATATACATATATACATATTTATATATATATATATATACATATACATATATATAGATATATATTTAGATATATATATACACACACACACATACACACACACACACACACATAGATATATATATATATACACATGCATACACAAATATATAACTATGTGCGTCTGTGTGTGTATGTATATATACGAGAAGGTCTATGAAAAGGTACAAGAATGTGGTACAAGATATCTGATGAAGGTAAACGTCTTCAAGGCTCAAATGTTTTCATACACCCCTCGTATATATACGAGAAGGTCTATGAAAAGGTACAAAAATATGGTACAAGATATCTGATGAAGGTAAACGTCTTCAAGGCTCAAATGTTTTCATACACCCCTCGTAAGTCCAAATAAACATACACATATACACGTATATGGAGGCGCAGACGTGGTTGTGTGGTAAGAAGCAAGCTTCCCAACTCTGTGGCTCCGGGTTCAGTTCAACCACGAAGCACCTTGAGCAAGTGTCTTGTATTATAGCCACGGGGTTACCAAAGACTTATGAATGAATTTGGTAGACGGAAACTGAAAGAAGCTATCGTATGTGTGTGTGTGTGTGTGTATTTGTCGCTCGCCGCCGGTTGACAACCGATGTTGTATATTTATGTTCCTGTAGCTCGGTAAAGAAACCGATAGGATAAGTACTAGCCTCAAAAAAGGAGTTCCATGCTCGATTTCTTCGACGAAAAATCATTGTAAGTCTACTACACCTTATAGCAGAAACATAAGATAATAATTTCTTACTCTGTCCTCTCTCCCTCTGATATATATATATATATATATATATATATATATATATATATGTGTGTGTGTGTGTGTGTGTGTGTGTGTGTGTGTGTGTGTGTGT
>NC_068987.1:106670654-106674178 GCF_001194135.2 Octopus bimaculoides
TGTGTGTGTGTGTGTGTGTGTGTGTGTGTGTGTGTGTGTGTATGTGTGTATGAAACATGCAACGCACATAGATATCCACCACACCTCCCATTTTGTCTAAACATTGAAAAGTAAAAAAAAACAGAAGCGTATGAAATAGTATTTCATAATACAATGTAATAGAAATTCCATTGATTTGAGACCACCAACAGAGAGTATCTGGATTGTGTTATTGGCAGATGCAATCATTGAAATGAAAATATGTAGACGTTGTTGTGGTTGTCATGTTGTTGATACTTGTCTTGAAAGCATGGCATGTATGTATATATATATATCATTGGATGTAAGAGGGTTGTATGTGATGACAATGTTGAGGCTGAAAATGATTATATTTATTGTGTTTTTGGTAGCTACAATTGTAAGTTTAATAAAAAGACATGGCTGTCTTGTTCTTGTTCTGTTGTTGTTATTGTTGTTGGTATTAAGATGGCGGATTTGATGTCATTATGGGTGGCAATAGAAAAGAAGACGATATGAGATTATAATTAGCAATACTGCTCTTGATATGTTTTCAATGTTAGTGCTGTAGCTGTTAGCAAATCTGAAGTCACAAATGTGGAGTTGCAATGATGAAACGTGTTTGTTCCTTTTGTTGTTGTTGCTGCTGTTATTGTTGGTGATAATGATGATGATGACTAGAAGGTGGAGGGAAGGAGGTGGAGTAGGGGGTGGAGGAGGAGGAAGAAGAAGAGGAAGACGAATAGGATTAGGATTATGATTCTAATCATATTTATCTTATGGTGAATCTTAATCTAGCATAGTCTCTCATCAAACGTGTTCCGAACATGACCATCACGTATTTTATTCAACCACAATTTATTTAAGACTCCGTTATCCTTCTTTTCCTCAAACGTTTGTTCTGTGTTTTCAGAGAGATTTGTCTGCAGTTTCAAGCAGGAAGTGTGTCTACTGAGAGGTTGCCCCAATGGTATGTTGCATTGATATTGCCGATTCGTTTTTTTTTTTGTCTTTTTTTCAGAACGGTGTGCGGCAAGAATAACTATGATGAAATTCATTCCAGCCGTGATCGTACTACGTGTTTTGTATTTACCCGTAAGTCATGACCACGCTACCCAATATCTCAATTTCTAAGACAATTGAGAGTGATTTCAAGGAAATTCGGATGCTATTTCTAACAGGCTGAGAGACGAAACACTTCGCTGACTCGAGGAAATTTCAATAATTGTAAATTGAGAACATTTTCTTTGTGTCAATAATGTCATACTAATTTGTCACTTGCTGTAAGCTTTCATAGTGTTTGTATACTTGCTGTTATTGCTGATATTTGTATTGCGGTTGTTTATCTTGTGACCCGCAGTGATCCAGCGGAATTGTGATCAAAAGGAAATCAATAGTTTCATCATCGATTTACGATTCAGTCTTCCATTTCTTGAACGCTCAAGTTGTACTGCATTATAGATATTGTAGTTAAATATTAATCACCAAATATTAAATTGAAATAATGATTTAGTTGTAAATCCTTTGATATCTCAATGTGATAATTATTTACATCGTAATTTCTTCGAATAAAAACACATTAATCACTCGTCTTTGCTAATTATCTGGGATTTTTACTGATATCTCTATGTTATATATCATTTATCCTGAAAAAAAAATTACGCCGATGATGTCTCGTGTTTCTTTTGAATATTTGTGTTAAACGACGAACGTCAAACGACGTTGGAATCAATGAAGTCTCCTCCTCGAAGAATCCCATGATCAAAAGACTATCGATTATGGCCATCCATTCATTGTTGTTATTATCAGATACAGTACATCCGGGATTCCATTGCTTCATGTGTTCGTGTTTGAAGTGGAGGAAATCCCCACATTTCTTTATATGAAAGGATCTTAGAATCACTTCACCCAACGTCTTCTTCACCGAGGTATGGTTTGCAAGTGATTTAGTTGCTATATCTAGGAAGTCGTTGAATCATATCTGAAGTATATCTGGTAGAAACTTGTATATCTTTATATTCTATCTTATTTCAAACCAGGTGTATGTTTGCTATTCATAATACTTCGGTTAACTTCAGGTGATTACTGATGGTGCGCTATATCGCATGAAGGTGAGACCAAAGAGGTTGGTACATAGATGTTTGTTTGTTTAGTCACAAATGACCTCGGATCTGTCAGAAATATATTTTGAAAGGTGTTACGACCTTCACCATCTTGTCTTTTCTTCCTATATTGTAGAAATAAGATCGAATCTTGCAATTTATCTTTCCTTTTATAAGACAGTAGTCAACGATTTTAGTGAAATTTGTATGCTATTTCTCGTGGTTTGTTAAAATTATTTAGCCCCAGGCCAACCATGTCGTGGCTGACTAATGATCAAAGCAATCTAAATGCTGGCGCACACATCTGTTGTGTTTTACTTTTCTTTCTTCGCGACTTGAGTCTGGATTACAATACTCAATTTCCTTTTATTAAGACAGCCGAGTGTTTAGTTCACGGGAGAGTTCATTGTGCTTCCCAGAAGGTCGGGCAGCTTTTAGAGGGTTCTCTCGATGGTTCATCACTAAATATATTGCAATGAGAGTGAGCAAAACTAGTTAAGCGCCATGCAAGGAACAATAGACACCACAACGATCACCCATAAGCTTTCCTTAACCACAATGTCATATATTTTGGTGATTGCGTTGCAATAGTACTTTTCTTCTATATGAATCCTGTCCCATGTAGAGACTTTGAACAAGGGCTACTCAGAAACATATGTCAGTTATACAATCTCGACCTTATTTACAATAATAATTCAATGTACATAGGTGATTTTATAACTATGCTGTTGATTGTTTTCTACCGTCAGGACATCGTATCAAATGCTTTTGCCTTGTTCCGATGATAGTGATGAAAAAATATTATTGTATTTAATTTCTCCCTTCTCCCTATTGGCGTTTCTGGAATACAGTAGTAATTGCCTCTTCTGCTGGATTCGGAGCCTTCACGCCTCTTATCCCATTTATGCATACCACACATTTTAACTTTATTGGCCTGTCACAGTTAGTGACCAAGATGTTACAATATATCTTATCTATGTGAATTAACGAGGCATTTTGTCATTACATTTCCTTTACTTATGTGTTTCTATGATCTTATGTCAAATTAGTATTGTTTATTGCCTTTAAGCCACCACCATTTATTTGTTTTATAGACCGTATCTGCCTATGTACAATGTAATACATTGTTGATAGCTATGAGTGGTGGATATTTCATTTAATATTGCAAGAACTTGTATAATCTATATATATTTATGCATGTATGATCCAGGATGTTGATTGATGTCACAATTCCACCAGTCATCGAAAGATTCCTAACTGCTAAATAAATGTGGTGCGCTCATCTTTATTCCTTACATCATTTTATTTCATATTCCGAAATGGATAAAATATTCATATAAACGGTACATTTCACGGATATTCAGTTTGCATTGAATATTTTTGTGTTAACATGACGATATATATATATATATATATATATATATA
>NC_068987.1:106674573-106678750 GCF_001194135.2 Octopus bimaculoides
TCACAGCGCTGTTTTATCAACTTCGGAACCTGCCACTGTCAAGGTAAGTGACATCTATATATACATACAACACACACACACACAAAACCTTGTGAAATTCAGCTACTTAGATTTTCTTGGACCCGAGCATTAAATATATTTCATCATGCTGATATCATCAAGAGAACATAAATCAGTGAACCACAAATGTTAGGAGGCTTTTAAAAAGGGTGAATATTTTGTGCTACAACATTGGGATGTGTTATGGTTTGTCTGGTGATTTATGGTTAATTCTCGCGAAAATATATTTTGAAAAATGCGGACATGTGGAGAAAAATTCGCTTTTAGTACTCATACAATCCATTATAAAGCCATTATGAAAAACGTACAACGAAAATTACAGAAAAACCAAAAGAAAAACGAATCGAAATGATACATGGAAATCGACCCCAGGGGAACCAGACAAAAGTATCAGACTTCTAATTGTCCAAATATGTGCGGAGATGAACTCAAAATCATCCCAAATGCACACTGGGAATCTGTATGCTCCAATGTCAAAATATAACTTTACTCTTAAAGAACACAACAAGTATAGAAGACAACTATCAATATGTGATCCCAAATACCCTAGATGCATAAATGCATAGGGAGAAAGACAAAGAAGTAAAAGGGGAATAAAGAAGTCATAATGCAAATGGACTTCGTGGAAGCTTAAGATACCCACTATTAGCGACCCTCGATGCCAAATATCCCGGATTTCCAAACAAGCATACAAGAAGATGGAAAGAAGACAGACCCTGTATGCGACGTATTTCAGACTTGAAATATTCTCTCAGAGAGACAATATTACAACTCTGTTTGATTTGAGGGAAAAGACAAACGGGCCCCAGATTCGACAGGACATGAAATGTAAGTATACCCACAGAAAATATATGCCATAGAATTATAAATTTAGCGAAAAGAAACTGAAAAAAGATGAAATGATTCTTTTATTGGAAGGTTTCAAATTAACCCCTACACTTAAATCTTATCGCATAGAACTAAAAGCCGCTATTGAACATTTTAGTCGACACTTCCGCCTTCTACAATTCTTTGGCAAGCAGAACGTAAATGACGAGTGAATCATCAGAAATAAATCCTACCTCACTCCTATCCGGATGAGTGACAAACATCTTGATACATATATAGACACGATTTCCAAATTTTCTCTTAGTCCCTTGAAATGCAAGCGAAACATCCGTAAAGAGGAAAAGGAAGGTTTACTAACTTTGAAGAACGACAACCCAATCATCCTAAAAGAAAGTGATAAGCGGAGAGCGATAGTGATTAAGGACAGGTACCATTATATAGACAAAATATTAGAACAGCTAACAATCCTAAACTACTATAGGGAAGAAGCAAGATTCTAGAACAATCAATAATGAAAAAAAAAATCTGAACATTATTTAACCAACGCCCAGATGAAGAAATAGATTACTTGTGTAACTCCGAAATTAAAGAGAGCGTTTCTATGGATTACTCAATGTCCACAAAAGCTCGGAAATAGAGAAAGCTATAAGTGAACAGAAGAACAAATACATAAAGATATTAAGACCCACTGATCTTAAACCGAGACTAATAATTGCAGAACAGATTTACAACAATACTGGGGGCAATGAAGACGAAAGTCTATTGTCCATATCTTACAACTTTTTGTTATTCTTTTCATTTGGAAGTTGAGAAACGATATGGAAATCAAGAGTTGAATAATGATTTGTAAAAGTTGTTCCCTGGAAATTTGATTGAGAAAATCTTAAATCACAATGGACTACATAGAACAGGTATGAGGTTTGTCGTTCATCCGACCAATAAAACGTAACTTATTGATCTATTATCAAACACCGACCCAATTATTGATACCGTCGCAACTATCTGTCTTGTAGGAATGAGCGCCAATAATGAAACGCCAATCGCGCAAACAACAGCACAATCAGTAGTATCGAAACCAGCACTGACAATCTCAGGATCTACAATAACTGTGAGAACATTACCACCACCAATAGTACATCTGATGAAGAAATCACTTCTTACCGGTTGCTGGAAACCACCTTCAAACAACGTATAACCTTACTACTTGGCGTACTATTACAATGGGATATGACAGTAGTTGAAAGATATTTTTGAATTTCTCACAGGAAGCGCATGGGGAAAATACGGAAAAAACTTCATTCCAGCAATAAAGAAGTGTTCACTCCAGTGAAAGAGGACTGAAGATGGTAAAGTAGAGTTCTCAGTTGGATTATGTGGTCGGCATCTGAAATTCAGTGTTCTCCGAAACAGAAACCAGGCTGTCATAAACGCTATTACAGAATATTTGTGTGGTAGGATTTTCTTGAATATATTAATCGTTTCTACTGCAGGCCTGATATTTTGCGGTCTTTGGTTAGTTGATTACGTCTAAACCAGTGCTCAACCTATCGACCTCAAAAGGATAAAAGGCAAAGTCGACTTCACCGGCATTTAAGTTCAGGGGGTAAATACATTTGATGAGCAAAAATGAATATGATCAGATATACTAGGGTTACTCTAAAGGAAGACTCTTTATAAAAACAACTCTTCATATGCTAGCAAATGAGTTTTGCATAGGATTGGGTTGTTTCGCTGAGTGACCTCCCCATAATATATTCAATTAGAAACAACTGGCATTGCTGTAAGACAGTAACAAGCAGAAATGTTAGTTAAGGCGGCGAGCTGGCAGAATCGTTAGCACGCCGGGCGAAATGCTTAGCAGTATTTCGTCTGCCGCTACATTTTGAGTTAAAATTCCGCCGAGGTCGATTTTGCCTTTCATCATTTTGGGGGGTCGATTAAATAAGTACCAGTTACACACTGTGGTCGATACAAGCGACTTAATCCGTTTGCCTGTCCTTGTTTGTCCGCTCTGTGTGTAGCGCCTTGTGGGCAGTAAAGAAATAAGAAATGTTAGTTTGTCAAGACAAAATAACTGATGGCTTTTAGTGACAGCCTTTTAATTTAATTTTCCCAAGGTTATCTTTCTTTAATTATTCTGGTGTCGTTAAAATAGAGTACCACTTAAATAATATCCTCGATTTTATCTGTTACTTCCCTCCTTCAAATTGCGTCTTTTTCTAAAATTAAGCTAGCATGGCAATGAATTATTTTAAGGTGGTATGCAAAGAGAAACTTGTTGGAGTACCAGAGATAATAACCTGTGGTAGTCATGGTTATTTAAGTAATGGGTTCAAATCCTGTCGAACAAAACTCTGATTTCATTCGTTCGAGGTTCATAAGTATATTTTCCCTAATTTTTGGCTTTGTGCATATTTAGCAACAAATATCTAAGAGTTATTCTCTATTATAGCTGTAACAATGAAATATCTGGAGAGATTTACATGGAAGTCATCCTAGACATTGATAGAATTCAATAACATTAAAGCAACTTGATATTTCCTCCCTTGTCTGTACCTTAATGCCACATGTCGATATCTTTGAATAATGGCTTTAGGTAATTTCATTGAGAAGTCAGTAAGTTTCTAAACCGACTCAGCTTCTTTCTACCATAAGAAATTATAATCACTGGTGGTGCTTCATCAATTATTTATCATTATTGTCACTGTTGTCATGAAAAATGACGCTGGGGTGTTGGCTTCTTCGTGTGTGAATGTTTGAACGCCGGATAACAGTTTCTATGCTAACGCTCAATAGAAGTATCTTCACTTTGCGAGGTCAAGTTTTAAGACACATGGAGGTTATTTGGAATATCACAAGTTGTTCGGATTAAGTTCGAATTGTGGTGACATGTACATACATACATGCATGCATACATACACATATATATAGAGAGAGATACATACACACACAGACACACAAGCACATATAATTATATGTATATATATATGTGTGTGTGTGTGTGTGTGTGTGTGTGTGTGTGTTTATATATACATATCTATATCTGTGTGTATGTGTATGTTTGTATATATATATATTTGAAGGTTTGGAGGTGATGTACAGAAATTATATAGAAAAAAATTAAGTAAGGTACTCAGAAATCTGGATGTTTGTACATTTACAGATTTTTATTAATGTCACATATTAAATGAAGCGCTTTTCACCTAGTCGTGTAGGTTTTTCAAAAACCTACACGACTAGGTGAAAAGCGCTTCATTTAATATGTGACATTAATAAAAATCTGTAAATG
>NC_068987.1:106679381-106682119 GCF_001194135.2 Octopus bimaculoides
GTACAAAATTCATTTATTTACGTATAAATAAATGAAGTTCGTACGAAACGTATGCACTGCTATAACCTATTGAATTTTTGTTGCTTTTATTCAAATTTTATTCACCAAATATCTTGATTTTGTTTTTGGTTTTTACCCTACCAAATTCTGGTGCCTCAAACATTTTAAGTACCACTTTTAGTCTTTTGATTAAATCTATATTATTATATATATATATATATATATATATATACGATGGTCTTCTTTCAGTTTTCTCTACCAAATCCACTCACACGGCTGTGGTCGGTCCGAGGCTATACTGGAAGACACCTACCCAAGGTGCAACGCTGTGGGAAGATATAACAAGCATCTGAAGTCATATACATTATTTTATATTATTCTTAAATTTGTTGAGGTCTTACAGCTGTTTCTGTGATATCCCAAATGATAGGCGAGTATGACTGAATATGGGGTATTGCGTCATCGGGAACAAGTAGAGAACATATAAAAGATCTGGACATGGTCATATCTAGTTAAAAGATCTAGACATGGAAAATTTGCAGATAATAAGCAATGAAATAAAAGAGTAGAGAGTAAGGAAATAAGGAAATAAACTTCAGAGTTCATTTTTCAGAGGGTATGGATGTTAGTCCGTATGGCCATAGGTAACATCCACTGTAAATCCAGGCAGTAGTACGGGAAAGTATGAGTAGTGTGTTCACAGAATAAATATCCAGGCAATGTTTTGGCAGAAACGGGAATGGCGTATTCATATTGAGATGGCTGGTTTTTGAGAGAATGTCCATGAAAGTGGCTATTGAGCAAAGTGGAAGGAGAAAGAGAAAGAAAATAGAAAGAACGCGAAAGAGAGGTTAATGAGTAGAGAGAGAAGAGAGAGATAGAGAGAGAGAGAGAGAGAGAGAGAGAGAGAGAGAGAGAGAGAGAGAGAGAGAGAGAGAGAGAGAGAGAGAGAGAGAGAAATGAGGTAGCGTGTGGAGATAGAGAGAGGAGTAAGGTAAGTGGCAGAATATTAGCAAAAATTGGTCAGAAGTAATGGCTAGAAGAATCAAAATAAAGAAAGAAATAAAAGAAATATCAAAATATAGAGTAATACATATAAAGAATAAAAATATATAAAATAAAAATATATGAAATAAAAATAAAATATATAAAAAGGTAGAATTAAAAATAAGGGTACAGATAAAAGAAAAGAGGAAGATTATAGAAAATAGAAGGATCAAAGAGAATAGGAAAAGAGATAAAGAGAATAATACATGTGAGCACCATTCCTCAAGTTTAGGGTTGGAGCAAGAGGTCAAGCCGTAAGTATATGTATCTGTTGAACAGATGAAGTTCGAGTTGTTTGATCAGTAGTTATAGATATATTCTTACACATGGGCGTATGAATACATTTAAGGAGGGATGGGGAAGCAGGCATGAATGGAGAAAGCAGTTAACTATTTGTTTAGGAATAAAAGTCACAGTTTAAGATTTGGAGATCTAAAAGGTTAAGGTTTAAAGTTTAGGAGATTAAATTAAAACCAGCATGAGTGGCTGTGTGGTAAGTAGCTTACTTACCAACCACATGGTTCCGGGTTCATGTCAACTGCATGACACCTTTGGTATCTGTCTTCTACTATAGCCTCGGGCCGACCAAGGCCTTGTGAGTGGATTTGGTAGACGGAAACTGAAAGAAACCCGTCGTATATATGTATGTGTGTGTATATGTTTGTGTGTCTGTTTGTCCCCCCAGCATCGCTTGACAACCGATGCTGGTGTGTTCACGTCCCCGTAACTTAGCAGTTCGGCAAAAGAGACCGATAGAATAAGTATTAGGCTTCCAAAGATTAAGTCCTGGGGTCGATTTGCTCGACTGAAAAGCGGTGCTCCAGCATGGCCGCAGTCAAATGACTGAAACAAGTAAAAGACTAAAAAGAGTAAAAGAGTAGGTTAAAGTAAGGAATTAGAAGTTAATTTCTAAGATTCTAATTTTAATGGAGAAGATAATGAAGGGATAGGCATAGGTATATCATAACGACCATGGAAATATGCAAGTAAGAGTTATGTGTGCGGGATAAGTTTACACTTGGACTTGTGGGAAAATTTAAATGTGCGGAACATTATGTGTTTACAGGTTGTGAATGCTTCGTTATGTTAGTTGAGTAATTGTGGTGAGTTATGAGTTAATTTCTGGAGAGCCTCCTTTAGGAAGAGTCCACATATGGAGCGCTGGCGTGATATAGGACCCCGGAGTCTATTATAGCCCAGGATGTCCTATACTGTATTTTCATATTACATAGATGGTGTGTGTGGCTGGCTACGAATGTGGAGTTGCTATGCTCTTTGTATATTTGCAGAATATCTTTGCTTGAAAATAATGGTAGATCCGTTATAGTAGATAGAGGAATTATTTAATATGTTGTGGACAGTGCATTTGTATACCACGTTGAACCTTCTGCAATGGACTTGCAACGGGCAATCGGTCCCAGAGCCGCAGCTGCAACTATCTGTTCTAAGTTGGTCTGTTGGAGAGAGGGATGAAGTCATGCGATTTAAGGACAAGTTGAAGGCTAGGGTTGTATTAGGTGATAGGCTCATTTTATAATTATTACTGTTAATAGTAGTAGCGGTATTAATATTAGTAGCAGTATTATTATTATTATTAAAACTAGTAGTAGTAGTAGAAGTGGCAGCAGTAGTAGCAGTAGTAGTAGCAGTATTAATAGTAGAAGTAGTAGTAGCAGTAGTAGTAGTAGTAG
>NC_068987.1:106682129-106684079 GCF_001194135.2 Octopus bimaculoides
TAGTAGTAGTAGTAGTAGTAGTAGTAGTAGTAGTAGTAGTTGTTGTAATATTAATATTAGTAATGGTAGTATTTTCATTGGTAGCAGTATTTGTATTATTGTTAATGTTGTTAGTATATATATGTGTGGTGCCTGCGTGTGTGCGTGTGTGTGTACGTCTGGGTGTGTGTGTATGTGTGTATTTGTGCGTGTGTGCGTGTGTGTGTCAATAAATATATTAGTATCATTAATGCACTGTATAGTTTATTGAACAGTTCTACTTCAAACAAAACGATGTAGATCGATGATCAAATTGCTTTCCAGCCAATAGCAGACTATATATTTTCAGATTGGGATTCCGACGTTCAAAAGATTCTTCCTGGTATTATTGGTACCCAAAAAATACTTGCAGAAATTTCTCGGCTAATTTTATGCCACAGTGTCACTCATTAACTTTCTTGCACTCGGTTATAATATCCTTTTATTTCCAACATAATCTTTTGGTTAATTTCTTGAAAATCCTGTCTGTTTCCTTCGCTCATCTTTTTTTCTGTAAAATAGGGGTAGCTTATCCTGTCTAGGCTATATTATTAGCATTATGCTGCGTTTGAGGATCAAAACCACTTCTGTAACTTTTTAAGACATCTCAACACTTCTAAAAGCAAACTTCGTTCGTTTGTTTACGTTCATCGTAATTTGAATTTAACGTATGATAGCCTCTCATAAAGCAAGATTTCTATGCATTTTAAATTTGCAGAAAAAATTGTGGTGGGTAGTTTAGCTTAATCGGGCTAGAGCACCGCGACGTGTAATCACGGAGGTGTGATTTCGAGTCTCATAGCTTTCCGCCTACTTTTTTTCTGCAAAATAGGGGTAGCTTATCCTGTTCAGTCTATATTATTAGCATTATCCTGCGTTTGAGAATTTAAAATCACTTCTGTAACTCTTTAACTGTTTCCCCATTCAGGCTTGTGCCACATTTTGTCACCTCACGCCAGCATTCTTAGTTTACCTTCTTTCCTGGTCATTATTTCTATATCAGTATCAACTTCGTCATTCATTATTCAAAAACTATTAGCTCCCTTACTCACATTAATTCATTTTCGCCCGCTGAATGTTTTTTTCTTCTCCCGGTCGTTCCTGATTCTCCTTTCTTTATTCTTGATTCTTATTTCTTCTCTTTGCTTCTTTCTCAATATTTCTTTGGATTTACTCGGCCTTTCAAGATTCAATCCTACCTGCCGTGCTCTATGATCAATGTCTACTGTAATACAACTTAAGCTATTTCCGTAATGAAATAATTTAAGAAACATTTTAAATCTTATATTTGGAACATTCATATCTAGGATATACCGTTACATATATTTTCTGAAGAAAATTAGGAACATGGCTATTAATTTATAAATGATTGAATAGAGATATAGAAGTTTACTTAGTACGTGTACACATACACGTACGCACACACACACACATTTGTGCGTATAAGAATGGTGGTGCACACATCATCTCCCATCAGCCAGTTTCATAAACACAGCTAATTTTCGTATCCGGGTGTGTATATGTGTGTGAACCAATAACGACGTGTGTGAGTGATTATATTTGTACGTGCCAATGGCATTCGTTTGGAGTCTCTCTCCCTCTCTCTCTCTCTCTTTCGCGCTCGCTGTCTCTGCTGCAGAATTACATTTTTCATTCGCTTTCGACTGCGCCACAGACGTTTTACCATATCCTTAGCGCATTAAAACCATAGTTAATTACTGATTTTTCTGTCTTGCTATACACACACACACACACACACATACACACACACACACACACACACGCACGCACACAGACACATACACACACACACACGCACGCACAAAGAAACATACACACACATCCACATACATACACACATACGTATACATACATGTGTGTAAGTAGATATATATGCGATTGAGTTCATGTATGTATGTATATATATATATG
>NC_068987.1:106684324-106689562 GCF_001194135.2 Octopus bimaculoides
TTATATACACATATATGTATATGTATGTATATATATATGTATATATATATATTTATGTATATATATATGTGTGTGTGTGTGTATGTGTGTGTGTTTGTGTGTATATGTATATGAATTTGTATGTACCCAAACATGCATACACAGATATTCACTTACACACACATTCGAATGCACATACACACATAAACACATTTATTGGACGTAACCCACATTATCCTACAGATCACTGCAGATGAAAGATGTATAGCATATCATTATTTTCGCAGCACACAGACAGTATATTAACTTGTGATGATCGAAACGTGTTAAGTTTAAATAGATAATATACTGTGGGATGAGTGATCACTTCCATCTTCCATTTATAAATATTGCTATTAGACATTCATACAATCATGCAGATATGTATGTACGTATTTTCTGGCAGCACGTTGAGCCGTTCTTGCTCCTTGAATGATAAAATATCTTTAAGGCTTCAGAAGGTAACTGATTTCTACAGTGCTCACGAGTCTTGTGTCCGGTCCCATCATGGCATCATAAGGCGAACAAAAGTTACTGTGTACTGCCCATGTATGCTGACGTCACTCACTCCTTTACAAACATGAGGGTTGGTCCCCTTATATACATTACATAAATGTCCTCGAATGTTTCAACAGAAATGACTGAGACACATCTTGAATATTGGCTGGTCATTGCAGTCTCTTGAGAGAAGTCGCCACCCTGGGCATAGAGCCGATGGCATACGAACATCTTTCTTCAGAAGAATGATAAGAAAATCCCTAAGCAGATGCTATATGATAAACATGTTTGTGGAAATCTCCTACAGCAGAAAGTAAGAATGCGGTTTATGTTTTGCGTAAAACCGCAATGAAGGCATGTGAGTTATGAAAGATCAATTGGGAAAGCAATGCTTGACTTCGTAACCAAAGGAGAAGCGGTAAAGAATGGGTTCCGTATTTTTTTAAAAATAAAAACATGCATTTTCATGCTAAACTTAATCGAGCTGCTCGGGAACACAACGCCAATGTTGTGAATTGGGGAGTATTATTTCAAAGACCCCCGCCCGCGTGTGAAAAGGACGTGGAGAACCGGTCAGGTAGAATCAGCCAACGTGTATTCTTCAATCATGCGCTGACCATGCGGACAAATATCATGGTCTTCTGCGCCATTGTCCTGTCAACCCTTCTATACGCCTGTGGTATTTGGACGCTGTTCCGCCGTGACTTCAAGCGCCTCGAACGCTTCCAGCAATCCAAGCTACGACAGATTCAACGGGAAGATCACATTACCAACAACGAGGTTCTTCGCCGCGTTTCACTACCAAGCGTCGAAGCCACCATTCTTCGTCATCGTTGCCGCTGGACAAGATAGGTCCAGCGTATGGAGCACTCTCATCTCCCGAGGATCATGCCCTACGGAGAACTTGCAATCGGAACAAGACTCAGAGGAGGCCTGAAATACCGATTCAAAAAAACAGCTCAAACGGACCCTGGCTCAAACTAATATCCAGCCATCCTCATATGAACAGATTGACATGGATAGGACAGCCTGGAGGACTGCCATCCGCAAAAGAGGACTGCCATCCGAATTAGAACGTAAAACGCAGGAGAAGAAAGGAGCGTCTTCAACATCCTCGACCCGCACCGACTATCGTGTGCGAAATCTGACCTCGAATCTTTCACCACCGATACGGACTCCAAAGTCACATTCGGCACAAACAACTTCTGAGGGGACTGGATAGAAACTGACGAACCCAATGCTCAGATACGAGCTGGAACCGACGAGTAGTAGTAGTAGTAGTAGTAGTGGATGTGGTAGTGGTAGTAGTAGTAGTAGTATCCCTTTGCTCCTTTTGGCGCAAGGCCTAAAATTTTAATGGATGGTGATAATGGATTACACAGATCATAGTACTCAACTCGTATTTATACCAACGACCACAAAAGATAAGATGTAAGGTCGAAGTCGTCGGACAAGTTTGACGTTAAACGTTTAACCGGCGCGCAAACGTTTCTGCCGACCTATTCTGCAAGGTAAATTTAGTGAGCTTTTTGTGTACATATGTGGAAAATTATATGTTGAATATAGTAAGTGAGAAATGAAAATAAATATGAATACATATATTTTTAGTGTAATAATTGCGTGTAGGAAATATATTTTTGTAGATAGTGGTAAAAATTAATAATGTATATTGATGAAGTTGCAAATAAAATATGCAATTATTATGACGTGAAGAGCACGCGTGAGACAAAAATGACCTAAATACGAGGTAGGTTTTTTTTTAACCATGGAAATGGAGGCAGAATCCTGAACGACTGTAGCATCGAGCAAGTCTCATTAAAAGAGAAAAAAAAACTTGGCATATTAATCGAATATTTTGTATGATGTCTTTTTCCTCTGATTAGGGAAAGACTACAGCACGCGCATAGCATACGTTTAGTCAACAATATTGTTAATATAGAGAAAACAAAATCTTGGAATTATCACACAAATCGCCTCAACTATAAAACCTGAATAAATTGCTTCTTTCCTTAATTTATATTATAGAGTACAATGCGTGCCTCGCCAGTCTGTAAACCACTTATTCCGTTTAATATTTACAGATCAGAACTTGATTGACGCCTTCGTATACACTGCTCGAAAACTGAATAGTGAGTAGTCAGTGAGCAAATTATAAAAACTGCTATCATTTGGAAAGATATTGTATATTAGACTATGGATTTAAGTCACTCAATTCCCTATATTTATACACAATAACCTACTGGCATATTCTGTAGTACAGTGTAGTTTTAAAAAAGTCTACAAGTAGTATTGACATTAGCGGTTAAGAGGACGCACGCTTAATGATGAAATTCAAAGCAGGATTGAAACTGGTGCAGCTGATTTCTATTCTCTAGTCTATGAAAATAGTGTATTAGAGGTAAACTTAGTTACGTCTATGCTTACATACTAGTTTCCCCCTAACACTATGGATAGATAATCTGTACTTACCTACAGGTTTGAAAACAAAAAACCCAAAACAAACCTTTAATGCATCAGTAATTAAATATTATACGAAGTAGTTGCCAATCAATATACGATGTAATATGCAAGTCAGTCCATCTGATTTCCTTAATCTTAATTATTGAGAAAGAATGGGTTGATGAGCAATGATCCTAATTTCCGCATGGTGGTGACATCTAAACCTAAGATTGAAGCAAATGCGACTGATATTTTTCCTGCACATGAAATACAGTAAAGAGAAGCTGTTTACAAGTGTGACATACAATTTTGTTTACATCTGTGAAGTATTATGTATTCATACTTTAGGTAAGTCTTTCTGAAGTTTGTGCAACATGATAGCAAACAGTATAATATTCACATCAGCTCTGACAACAAATATCTAATATTCATGTCTATTAGATTTTATTAATGTTTGCTATGTTCCATCAATATAAATTTACTGTGGATCTTTATTCCTGGCTGTTTCGGAGGAATCATTGATCAGAAGAGACAAATGATTTAACATGTTGCAGTCATTTCCATTACATCTTATTTTCAGACAGTATAAATAGAATCATTAAGATTGTACAGTGTAATATAAAAGTAATATCAATGCTTATAGATGCCTTGATGCAGTTCGAAGTTGATCGGGAAAATTCTACGACAAAAAAGTATTCCAGCCGTGACTATCACTTTCACTTTAAAGCTGTTGGTGCCTCAGATTTTGTTATTTAAAATATCATCTCTACTTTATAGAACTAGAGATTTGGCCTCTGTATCTTGCACAAGAAAGCCGTTTAGATAACCCATCATCAGCTTCATACTTTGATACAGTATCAAGCTTGATACACACACACACACATGCACACATAGACACAAAAAAGGTGCGCCTGTGCATGTGCACATGCATGCGCTTACTCACGCGCCTACATACACCTGCACACAGAGTTATATATCAGGTGGAAGAGTTGAACAACTGTAGAATTTGCTCCTTTAGACAGAGCTAATCTGTGATTAATGTACACATGGTCATTGCTCCACAAATGAATGCCGTCTCCATCTGTTTCCTCCTAGTAAAGAGCCTTTCTTACATTTTATGACGTCTCTGATGAATATTCAGCCCCACTGCAATACTGCAAGGTCCGAGGTATAGACACAAGCGCAGATGTGTGGTAATAACCTTGCTTCCCATCTACATAGTTCTAGGTTCAGTCCCACTGCGTGGTACCTTGGACAAGTGTTTCTAATATAGCCTCGGGCCAACCAAATCCCGAATGGATTTGGTAGACATGAAACACACGCACACACATACACACACACACATACACACACACACACACACACTCACATACACACACACACAAATATACACAAATATGTGCTTTGTGTCTGTTTTTGTCCCCCACCATCGCTTGACAAACGGTATCGATGTGATTACGTCCCCGCAACCTAGCGTTTTGGCAAAAGAGCCCGGTAGAATAAGTACTAGACTTTAAAAATATGGAAGACTTGCGGCCGCTTTATTAGATTAGAAGCTTTAAAGACGATACCCCTGCATAGCCGCAGTCAAATAATTGAAACAAGTGAAAGATAGGTGAAAGACGAAAGCTGTGAATTACTGTGCGCATCCAACTGGTTACGTCTGTATACAACACCACTGTTTCATCAGCGAAGGACTTTTAGTAGACGCAATGACAAATGAGGTAACTTTAATGAGATGACTATACACAATTTGATTCATTATAGTGATAAATACCTGTACGTCATGGATTCCACTACCTGGTTCCCTGTGTTTTTTGTACCTAGTGACTGGCCGAAAGGACCTGATATATAAGACTCCACTTTTATGTCAGTGCTTCTCCTTTAGAAGGATGCTGTAGCAACAACTAAGTGTCCCTCACTCTCTGATTTTGCTGACCCATCCCTGACATCGGGCCGTTCAGAGGATGGTCAGCACATATGCTAGTTTACCTATAACCATAATCCTTACAGGTGCAACTACGCCGCGTGAGAGTAGATCACGTAGCAATAGTGTTTAGGAGGTGTTATACACTCTTCAATACTCTGGGCCTCCTGAACACAAGCCATACACAGGAAATACATGCATGCAGGCATACATACACAGATACATATACACATACATACATACATGCATGCATACATACATACATACAAACATACATGCATACATACATACAAACATACATACGTATACACGTTTTGAAACCTACACATATGCAAGTTTATATATATATATATATA
>NC_068987.1:106690102-106695055 GCF_001194135.2 Octopus bimaculoides
TATATATATATATGTACACATATATATATATACATATTTATATAAATGTATGTGTGAGGGTTTGAAAGCGCGTGTATGCGTATATGTATGTGTGTGTGTATGCGCGTGCCTAGTTAGATATGTAAGTAGATAGATAGATAGATAGATAGACTAGACGGTACACTTTACTTATGCTTATGTAGTAATGAAGAGTTTTCGATAATAATTGCCTGCTATTTCTAGGAGATCGAACGACCGAGAATCATTACACTTGCTGACGCAATTAAATATTCTATCTTTAATTTTCAGTCTCGAAGTACAGGAAACAGTCAGTGTCCGATTGATCAATTTGTTAAGAACATCTCTTTGAAGTTGTTCACCACCTTCTATCATTTTATCGATTTTTACTTGATCTGGTATTTTTATCGATCAATGCTCGGTAGATTTTCATGATGTCATATTTGTCTTTTTGTTTCTATTTTTAGTGTTCTTGTCTTTTCCATTGACCCCATTTAAATATTCTCATCAGCATTACATCACCTTGTAATATTGGTTCCAAATTTTGGCCCGAGAGCAGTAATTTGGGGGGAGGGACAAGCAGATTTCATGGACGACAGTGATCAACTGGTACGTACTTTATCGGCCCCCAAAGGATGAAAAGCAAAGTCAACCTCGATCTGAAATATATGGAGGTAGGGTTAGTCGATTACATCGCTCCAAGTGCTTGCCCGGCACATATTCTATCGACCCCGAAAGGAAACTATACTAAGACGATCGATCGGAATTTGAACTCAGAGCGTAAAGCCGGAAAGATGCGGAGAAGCATTTTGTCCTGCGTGCTAACGATTCTGTCATAATAATCCATTCTCCTGTAGGCAAAAGTGCTTAAAATGTTGGGTAAGAGCGATGCAGTTCTGTGTGTGTTTATTGTATATTTTCTTATGTATTCTCGATTGCTATAATATTTGTAATTCTCTCCATATTTTGCGCAATTGAATTGCGTTTCTGAATGCATAAATAAAATTATTTTTCACTCAGAAACATTTTATTGGAAATGAAATTCTGAATAACCGAAATAGTCAGGTTATCTCCCATTGTGGGTTACCCACAGATTTTTTTGTGATAGTTCTGTTGTTTTTATTTTTTTGTTAATATAATTCAACATTTGTTTCTATCGTCTTTAGCGCTGAGGGTTATGACTTACTTTTTAAACAAACATATATAATTTTAGAGTCGATTTATCATAGCTTCCATTTTCAGCATTATGACATAGGCATCTCGGATTACACGAAGAAGCATACGGAAACGCTTACAGTTCAATGGTCTTGTCTCTTTCAATCCTATCATTCACTAATTATGCTGGTTAATCTCTGATTCTCGATAACAATATATTGAAGTTCTTGATGTATATCGTTTGTATTTATATCTGGCACAACTGTACATGTCCGTGTGCTTAAATAAAAAGCAATATTTGTTTTAATTTCTTCTTAGTGACACGAAATAAGAGATAAATATAGCTCTATGCATATAGGTTCGTGATCTATGCATGTCTCAATTCCATTGTGCAAGTTCATTTCTACGATATCTTCAAATGGTAGTTTCTATAGATTACATTCCATCATGAATAAAATTTTATATATTGCAGTGAATAGTTGTTTTAAATTCTTTCATCCTTTCATTCGAAAGTCTAAAGCAATTGGCTACAAAGTTTTCACTTACATTCTATACATTGTTAGATTTTCCATATTATTGAAATGTCCAAAATTCCTAATATCCCAAAATTAATTTGCATAAACTGAGGTAACATTTGTCCGCATACTATTCACACACATACATACATATATATATATATATATATATATATATATATGTATGTACGTATGCGCAAGAATGTATTTCACTTAATTTATAAGATATTTACAGTATTACGTATTCAATTCCTGAATTCTAAGTATTGATTTCTAGCATAGCTCCAACATCTCAAAATTAATAGGAAACAGAGTTGATTAGATCGACCTCAATAATGAAGTAAGTGTTAGTTCGTAGCCCACAGAAGAATATAAGGTCAAATCGAAATCTTCGGAATTTGAATACTGAATTTAAAGCTGCATCACTAAATATCACATGACAGTTTGCGTCCTCCACCGATTCTTGCAAAATACTACCTCTCCGAACTGAATAGTATGAAGAATTCATCTCCTAGAGCGATGCAATAGCAGACTCAGTAAGGTGGCAGAGAAAACGCTTTGTTTATTGAATTATCTATGTTTTCAATTCCCTCGTTTTGCCTATCACAATGTATGTGTTCTGATTAAACACTTGTTACACAATGGAGATAAACCTAATATACGTTCTCCCGGGAAGATATGACGACAACAACTGCGTGCGCATCGGATATATATATATATATATATATATATATATAATACAGAAATGGGACAAGAACGCAGTTAGGTGGTACAAAAAAAAAAGGGGATAGCAAAACATCCAGACAGACGATGCAAAGAAAACAAGGACGGGTCATTCGGAATTTTCTATCCTCGGTGGAGTTCCAGATTATCTGTGCAATTTTGGCTGGATATACTCGAGATAGCTCCAATATCGTCCAACGAAAAACTAATCTAAGAGCATTAAATTCCTCGGAAGAATACAGAGAATGTATACGAAAACAAGGACGGAAAAAAAAACAGAGAAATGTTACTCATATACAAATGCAATTAACAGGACATAACAACAGGTGTCTTTCGACTAAGGACGAATTAAATTTAGATGGCGTGTGTGGAAGTAAAGCCTTACGGCAGGGACATAAATTTTAACCGGCACAGAGAGGGATATAAATGTTGCACGGATGGTAGTACATATATATTTATCATATATACAGGGTTCGATGAGTACGTTGTCGCTCTTTTATATTTTTTATTTCGTGCATGCGCATTGTTTATTTTTGATTTTGTCGACAACAGAGTATAGTAGGGTCCACTGGGCATCGTCTGTGAGAAAAACACCACCGTTACGTATTTCATCCAATCCTGTCAGAAATTTGGAAATGATATGTCGTACTGGCTGGCATTCGCACCACAATCTCCAATACGAACATTTAAGAGTGTCTGGGTGTCAGTCAGAAGATAGTGCAATCTGAGGAGTTGTAGAGAGAGTGATAAAAATCAAACATCTAATTAATGTCATGACGTTTGGAGTGATTAGTAGTGATGCCTTCCCACACGGCCTCAGAATCAATACGGAGACCTACATCAAGTGTCTGGAGGAGATAGTGCTGCCCTGGCTAAAGATGGTGGCAGCTAGAAGACCCTATGTCTGGCAACAGGACTCTCCACCATGCCACATAACCAGGAGAACCCAGTCATATTTGTTAGACAATTTCTGCGACCACATCACCCATGACATCTGACAACCTAGCTCCCCAAACTACAACCTCCTTGATTATTATGTGTTTGGGTGCAGTTCAGCGAGAAACTAACAAATCTCCTTGTAAAACCACAGATGAACTGAAGGCAAGGATTATGGCAGCATTCACAACATAAACAAGGTGATCGTCCAGAAAAAAAAAATGGAAGCCGTGCGTGAAGCCAGTGGCGATTTTATTACATAAATTAACTCTAGCATTTCAAATACCTCAGGAATGAGGTAAGGCACTCTTCTCTTAATTTTGACTTATTATTATTATTATTATTATTATTATTATTATTGATGCCGTTCTTGTTTTATTAAAGCGGTGAGGTGGCCCAATTGTTAGCTCACCGGACAAAACGTTTATTGTCTATGTTTACCTTCTCGTGAATTTTCCATTTGGCGTCCATAAAATAGGCAGCAGTATATTAAGGGAGTCGATGTAGTCAACTCTCTCCCTCGAACAGGTCTTGTGCTTATATTAGAGAAACCAATTATTACTGTGGGGGCGAGCTATTAGAATCATTAGCATGCCGGAAAAAAACGATTAACGCTATTTCGTTCGCCTTCATGTTCTGAATTCAAACAGTCGAATTGGGAATCGCTTTTCCTTCATTCGGTATCGATGTGATCGACCAGGCCCTCTCTCTTACAATTTCAGGCCTCATTCATTTAGTAGAAAAGACTACTACTACTACTACTACTACTACTACTACTACTACTACTACTACTACTACTACTACTACTACATTTATTATTATCCTCATCGTCATCATCGTCATCATTATTAGGTATGCATTCATTTTCTGTATGTTGTTCTGTGTTAACAACAATGTCACGCTTAACACCGCCTTTATTGAATTTTATTTCCCCAGATCTTTTCAAATCGCCACATTATTAACACATTTAACATAAAGGCTCTTTGGGTTGTTAATATGTTTTAAATATTTTATATCATTCTATAACCCGTGCTATTCCAATGCATCAGGCGTTAAGTAACTCGTCCTTCATATGACATGAAGTCATCTAGCATTGTATCGCATACTGTTGAAATTATCATCTTCCAATATAATCTCTTCCACCACACATGCATTTACTATCATGCGTGCTGCCTACCTATTACTGAATTAGACTGTTGATCTGACTATCCATCTCTCTGTGTAATTATTCAGGTCTCACTGCCTTTCAGAGTCCATCCCTCTCTCTTCCTCTCTTTTAGTCTTCTCTCTCTCTCTCTATCTCTTTTAGTCTTCTCTCTCTCTCTCCATCTCTTTTAGTCTTCTCTCTCTCTCTATCTCTTTTAGTCTTCTCTCTCTCTCTCTTTTAGTCTTCTCTCTCTCTCTCTCCCTCTCTCTCCCTCTCTCTCCCTCTCTCTCACTCTCCCCCTCTCTCACTCTCTCTCACTCTCTCTCTCTCGCTTCTACACTATGCATACATAAAGAAGTACCAAACTATCGCACAGAGACTGCCAACATATACAAATATACATACATGTATGTGTGTGCGAGGCGCGCGCATGTATCCATAAATATACACGCACATGTATACGCACATACGCATATACAT
>NC_068987.1:106695788-106696172 GCF_001194135.2 Octopus bimaculoides
TATATATACATATATATATATATATATATATATATATATATATAAAAATATGGGGGGTGTATAGATAGATAAATAGTTAGATAGATAGATAGACCATGAGATTCCGTCCGTTACGACGTCCATGGTTCCCTTTGATTCAATCAATGGGGCAGCCTGCTTGTCAAATTAACGTGCAAGTGGTTAAGCCCTCCACAGACACGCTGACACGCTGAAATACAGGAGCGAAACATATTTGTGAATTGTGTTGCGTCCAACACATAGCCATTCGCTGATAAATGAACACGCTGGGGCGCACGCGCAGTGACTCGTACACACACACACTCTCAGATGCATATTCATCATATAAATAAATGGTATATATATATATATATATATATACATATA
>NC_068987.1:106697841-106706381 GCF_001194135.2 Octopus bimaculoides
CTTCTTCTTCTTCTTCTTCTTCTTCTCTTCATCCTTCATTTCTGATCCGCACTGCACTTCGTACTGGCCAATCAATAAACTATTCGTAGTAAATCGATCTTATTTTCTCTAAAAAAAAAAAAAAAATTGTTTCAAACCTCTCCTCAAATCCGTTTCCTTTCTTCGGGTGCTGGAAAGATTGTGACTGATTTGTCATTATCCATTTTGCAATCTTTTCCATAATAGAGTCAGCGAGCAACAGACAGGTGAGAAAGTCAATCGTAGTGCTTCGCTGGTCTTTGACTTCAAGACAACACTACTGCATACATGAGCAGCAAATTTGGATGCTGTAGTATTTGAACTCAGGTGCAAATTACTCAAGCATATCGCTCGACATTGTGTTCGGAATTCCAATCCTTTTGCCCAGTTTCTGCTATTATACGTCAGCTATACTATTTTTCAAAAATAAGAGGGGATGGTCCACATTGGGACGTCTTTATCCGTCTATCCTCCTTTATCAAAGCTACTCTATTGTCGTACAACAACAAAAGCGGCGAAACACGTGCAATTTCCGAACATTATCTTAAAACTCCATTTATTGCGTGCGTCAAATTATGAGTATCATGCGACATAATTAACGATGCTAATGAATTTGATCGCAGCCTTAATCGATCTAATCAATTTTGAAATGATGGTCACAATGACTCTTTGCACTTTACAGATCGATTTAATATCGAAATTTGAATCCCACCAACTTTGATTATATCTACATATGCATTATGTAACTTTTGGCGGAATATACTGTATTGGCGACCGATTAAGATTTTACACCCTGGAAATTGAAACTGCATAAAATAGTCTTTGAAAAACTACCTCCCATCTATTGTACACTATATTAAAATATGTAACTCATGACTCTCCTTATTGCGTAGAAACACAATAACGCAACTCGATGCGTCAAAAGACCATTAGCATGTAACCTGCCAGAGTGTCCTTCAGCTGGTAAAGCTGGTTACAACACAGCGCCACTGTAACACCGTATCTTTTAGACTAGCAACATTAATGTATAACCGATCACAATGTGTTACACGATAAGCTCATTTTACCCTTTCATATTTTAAGCTTTCCGTTTCATACCTTATTAAAGCGTTGTAACTCCATTATTCCATTTTCTATTAAATCATACAATTTTCTTACACATTCCCTGATACTGCTATTACATATTACGTAAAACCATCGTATGGCTATTACAAACGGTACTTCACGTCAGATTTCTATCATCTCTAGATCATTTCGCCTCTTACGAATATAATACAACGGACAAAGAAATAGAAAGACAATGCATCGAGAATTCAACAAGCAGTGAATGAATATACGACATCATTTAAAGCATCACAACTCACAATTTCGCTTTTTAATAATATTTACTCTTTCCTGCAAAATAAAACAGTGTTTCCTTCTAGCTGCATATATATATATATATATATATCTGTAAGAATATGTGACACTTATTCAGTAGCCATGATAAAACTCCGAGTTTCGGATGCCAGGGTGGGAGCCCACGCCAACATCTCTGCAGTTATCTGGCCAATTGAAAATTCCTGTGAAAAATGACCGTTAAAAACAAAGTGAAATTACTGTACAGTACAAGGTCAAAAACGCGTCTAAAACTGCCTATATTATCGCATGCACGCATATATTCATATACGCATGCACATATCTCTATATACGCACGCATATATCTACATTACACGCTCATCCACGCGCACACTCATAAGCGCGCACATATAAAGTTCCTTGTACGTAAGTATAGGCGTACAGGAAAAATAAACAGGGTGGAGGGTAGAATAATTATAGAGAGATAAAAAGCTTATAGATAGACACAAAAATAGAAAGCATGTCCTATCAAACACTCAGGGAGACCAAAAACGTAGCAAATATTTGGCCAGATGTGGACATGATCCGAAAAGTTCAGTCTTTGAATCTAGACATGTGGTAGGGTCTAAGCTGCCTTTCCAGATGATCCATCTTTCCATATCACATAGACTGCACCTTCCGCTGCCGCTGGTGTAAGGTTTATACTTGGCTAGGTTCTTCCAATGGATGTTGTAACTGACACCTTTATCTTTTAAAGACCATTTATGACTGGATAATTTTGTTGTTTTTCTTTTGTCCTAGTGCCTGAAACTCAAAGTTCGTGATATGCTCTTCACAGACAGTTGTGCACATGTAGCACACCCTTGATGGCAGGTAATGGATTCTAAACAACTTCTTGCGTCCATCGAAGCCTATTAGTTTCAACATCAGCATCAAGAAAACTAAGCCTGTCCGACAGATCATTCGTGACCATCCTTCCGCTGTTGCCCCTACTGTATATTCTGATGGGAAAGCAGTAAAAACTGTCTCGTCCTTCATTTAGTTTGGTTCCATTATGTCCAGTGATGTTAAGATGGATAAAGACATTGACTCCTAACGTATCAACCTCGTAACTTTTAAGCCAAAGTATCCGGAGGATAGAAAACTATTCTGGCTTTTTTTAAATTCTGAGAAGACGCCAATAAATTACAGAAGAAGGTAGCAGCATTGTTAGAGTACTAACAGTTTTGAGCGGCATTTATAGTAATCACTGTACTCAATTAAAGGAAGCCGTATAAAATGTAGATGGAATTTAAATTCGTTGAAAACATTCAAGAGATGAAATTAACTTATCTTGCGGACAAATATTTAAAAATATTTACGTGACAATAACTGCCTGTTTATAGATCTATCACTTTTCATTGATAATAAGAATCTGGATACTTTTCATGATAAAGCCGTAATGCATATATGCAACAAATGGGGGACTTTCATCATTATATACTTTGCGGCACAATACAGGAATACTAAGCATGCATAAGAAAAGATGACATGTTTTGTTGTAATACTGAAATGCCTGCTACTAGTGAAATTATGAATCTCACCTCAAAATAAGGGAGAAAATATTTTCCTTCATTAACTGTAGGCAGTCGTGTGTCTTCAGAAAAACATAACTGTGGCAGCGACTGCTCTAATGTTCATAAACATTACGGCCATAACAGGGGTGGAGTCGAAAGGGAAACATTACAAAACAGTTGAAAGAAAAGACGAAAATAATATTTCGTAAAATAAATGATGAGCAAGAAGAGGAGAACAAAGGGGAGGAAGGTGACGTTTGTGAAGGTAGTGGTGTTGTTGTTGGTGTCGATAGTGGTGGTGGTGGTGTTGACACTAACCCTATCAAAGACAAAACGAACAGTAATAGTAGTGTAAAAAAACCCCCAGTTAAATCAGGGTTAACAAAAATGAGTATAAGTGGAAGTGAAAAAGATAGAGAAATAAGATTGTCGAGATTGAGGCAAAATTACCTGACTAAAAATGCAAGAAAGGGAAAAATTAAAGATCAACAACAATAGAAATAAAAACTTCAAAACGGCGATTGAAAGAGGAGAAATATTGAGTTCAATAGAACGAAAAGTATCGTAAAACAAATTAAGAAAAAATTCAAGAAACAAATTTTGAAATACAGTCTTCAAGAGAATGAATAAATGGACAGGTATTGAACTGCATTTACTTGTGATCTGAAACCTAATTATGCATCTGAACGCATTGTATACCTGGAGTGAGTATATAAAACCTATGACAAATGCGGTGGAAGACATTTCGATGAGGAGCTTACCTATAATTGGGCCACTTCATAATACAAACACTTTTCGAGAAATATGCAAGGAAAATTATAAAGAAAATTGGGTTTAAAGAGTAAGGAGAAATTTATAACAGAGTTCCAATTTCAACGTTTATATTTTGTTGATAGCATTCAAACAAACAGAAATTCAATTTCACAAGTAAAAATTTCTAAGCACAAGATTTGCAAGAAATGCTTCATAAATACAATTCTTATATCAACAGATTCTTGGTATACTTTACAATGCACTTCAACGTTGAATTTTCAAATTGACATCGTTTCCGGCAATAAACACAGAGGGAGGATATGTCTATCGATTTAATGTTCTCGAGTGTAATCAAGCGACAATTATTATGGCTCGAGATAATAGCAAACGAGATATTGATTTAAAGTGTCGTGACTGTAGCATTAGATTCATAAATGATTCCTGTCGTTCATACGATGTTTACAGTATCTGAAGCTTTTTGTCAACAGGGTAAATGTAAATCACTTAGGTTTTCCACAAGTCGGTGGTGGAGTTTACTTAAAAAAATCCGCGTGTTTATTGTTTTATAATTGTATCGTTAAACAAAATTAACGAATTGTCAAACACAGCAATTTGTCTATTCATCTTTATAACTGCCAAAATTCATTTTCACGTGCTTTTTACTCATATATGTGCCCAAACAGAGTCGGAAGTCTCCACCCCTAAGAAACACACATATCGAGAAGAACTATGTTTACAGTCTTATATGCATGGTATCATATGGATAGATTTTGGTGGTGTTGGTATTCTTCCATGTTGCTTTAAAAGTAGCTTCTAAAGCTCTAATATTTTCGTTGCTTTTACTTGCAATGTAAATTGAAAATAAATCAAATATTTTCCAATATGGCTGCACACCGAAAGACCAAACTAATGTCAAATGCTTTTCATTTTAACGCTTCCAAATTGTTGGACTTTGTTTGTATATCAGATATACTTTTACAAGTAAATTAGTATTTGCATAAAATGGCATAAAAAAAGCTGTTCACATACATTTCAATATATTTCAATTAGATTTCAATTTGATATATTTCAATTCGATTTATCCTATAACGTCGCCAGAAATTTCAACCCAACAAAAATAACAGAACTGACCCAAATGTGAAATTGCACATGGTTCTGGTTGCCTAAGGCTAAAGCACAAAACACAAGGTTCAACAAAAGGTTATTCTAATAAATATATTAGAGAAATACAAAATGATGAGCGTGGATATGTATAAAAAAGAACCCTACCTGATTGAGCGTTTGATGCTAAAGTTAGGTATCATGTCATTGGTAACCAATGAATATTGCTTTACTGCAATTTGAGCTAAAGCATATTGACACACATAACTATGAACTGCTTTAATGTTATAGTTCCTCAAGGATATTTGTGCGTATGTTTGTAAGACTTTTCATAATGAAATATTTAGACCTGATCTCAAGATTAAAACACGAAATTCCATATATGGCGGTATTTTTGTAACAATGGAAATTTCGGAAGGTATGAGTTTTCTCAATTCCTCAGATGTATACTAACGTGAATAGTAAACAAATGACTGTTTGCTCACAGATTAGATTATAAATATATTTACGGGAGAAATTGCAGCTCAGAACTAACCTAGCTTCAATCAAATAAACAGCTGTGTTTTCAAAAGTTTGTCAAAATGTCTCTTTTCCACTAATTCTGTGGTATAATCAATTCCTATCCTATTATACGCAGAACGCCTAACAATCGAATTAAAAATGCCGTTAGTTAGAGTTCTAATATAACATCGTATTTTAAAACGACGATTCGGCAAAATCTTTAGAGATATTTACTGTCTTTACGCACTGAGTTCAAATTCTACCGCGGTTTACTTTGTCTTTGATCTTTTCGTGATTGATGAAATAAGTACCAGTTAGGCACATGGGCCGTGGTAGTCACCGAAATGTTTGGCCTTGAGCCAACATTTGAAACCAATACAAAATAACATTTGGCAGTAATGTGGCAATAATGTAAACGGTACCTCAAATTCAACATGGACAATTATACTAAAGATTATTTCTTCATTAAATATACGACACCGTTTTTGTTGTTGTTAGTCGTGTTTGTAGATTACCAACACTACATTATAATGCAAATTTCTTCCAGGAAGTGCAATATATTTATAAAATCTCCAACTTTGTATGAATTGCTATTGCAGCAATGCTTTCTTCACACAAACAAACTGTACTCATTACAAAACGATGAGTTAACAATGAAACTAATAAAATAATTCCTGCAGCACAGAAGATCTGTTAAGATGTGTAAATATAGATTAACCCAATTTGCTTCCTTATCAAAATCAATCTACAATTCTATACTTGCGATGGTACATTTCGATCAAAGCAGAGGATGCGTTTTCCTTGAGGCTTCTGTTAGATTTTGTATAACACTTTGTCTCTAAGTTGCAGTCTGACAATTTTTTACACCTTTCTAACATTTGGTTGCGTCTTCTGGCATAAAATGATTACTCAGGTGCTGCATGAAAAAACCCGAGCCTTTTCTATTTTTTGTTTTTGTTCTTTAGTACTGGTTATTACTTCTTCACATATAGCTGCAACTTCAGTTCTTGCAAGAAAAGCATTCTATTCAGCTCCCAAATGTAGTGAACAATGGTATATTAATTTTATATATTTGCAAAACATATGGATACGAAAGAACGAAATTGCTACAAGCACATTGGACGAACTTACGTTTGTAAACAATAAATGTTTTGGCAGCTCTGTGCAGATGGCTTTAACATTTGGAATTTCGGAAGTATAACGTGAATGTGTTCAACTGTGCCATTAAAGAAATAACATGTGCAAATATTTTGACTAAATTAATCGTTTATATGGGGACACATGACAACGATCATTTTAATTCCTGCAATGCTGTCGTTCTTCAATTCCAAAAACTTACCTTCCAATATTTGAGAAATGCATTCATATCGAGATATAATTTCTGGTGTCCATGTATAGACGTACTATTCTAACACAAAGTTTCGTATGTAGCAAGCGCCAGAAATTTATTTTGAATACAATTTTTTATTTACTTGTAAGAAAGGAGGGAGGACAGTTTAATTTTATCCAGAGTAGCATTTTCTTTAGTTGAATTTAACGCGTTTTCCATCTGTCCTTATATGTCAGTGTTAAAGTAGCTTCTGTGCTCAAATGTATTCAAATATTTCAGCAAATTAAGATAGCTTTGCATACCATTAGTAATCATTCATGAAAAAGGTCAAGTTACCTCTCGTGAGATAATGTGAATGTGACACAATTTGCCTGTGGTTAGCTAACTTATATATAGTGTCGGAGAATAGGGAGAGGAAATCTTTGTCGATAGATGCTCTCTTTTAGAGGAATTGGCCTTGATTTTAATAATTATTTGAAAAGTATCATGAAAACAACTTGCAATTATTTGTTTCATGCTTTGATTATTTGACATTCGCAGTGAATGAATTAAGTCGCAGTATAATCTGATTTCATGGATATTGTTCACAGCTTAAACAAATTTTGATTACTAAACATGTTTTGAATATTTTCAGGACAAATTCTAATAAAATTACTCCAAGAATTACTCTCAGAATTTCTTGGAGTATTCTGTAGAATCTTCTAAATAATTCCCGAAGAGTTCTGTAGCAGCTTCAATTTTCAAACATGTTTATCCTTGCCAGTTCTTTTAATTTCCTTATGGGATAAATATTTGTTCACTATATCATCCTCCTGAACAAACTCAACAAATCTCATTAATATTTTCCAGTTCTCTTTGCAGTTTCATTAACTTGAAGCACATATAATGATTCCTATCTTCGATAAGTATTCTCTTTTATATTTGCCGTTATCTCAACAATACGCTTACATGCTTCGTCATTTCTAAGTTGTATCTTTTCATTTTCATTAGATGCCTAATAACTCTCATAGAAACGAACGATCCTTTAATGATATGAGCGTTTTAATACTTGGAAACTGGTGACAAGATGACTGTTACATCAATTTAACTGTACTTTTAAAAATTGTAATGGAAATGGAGATTTGCATTTTGAAATCCGTTAGTAAACACCTGGAGTGAAAAACAGGGCTGAATATTCTCAGTCCTAATGTCTAATTCCTCAAATTCTTTTCATGAATACGGTATCCATGGATATAACTCTCCTCTTCTATACATAAAGTAAAACCGAGTGAGAGATATAATTCGTGTATCGCCTGCTCTTCTGCTCTTTCTTAATTTGTTTTGTTTTTTAATGCTTTTAAGGGCGTCGGACTTCGTGTGCTGAGTGAGGTGGATTATTTTCCCGATATACACGGACACTCTTACCTCAATTTCAGCAATCTCATTTGTGTTGCCACCTGCGAATCAGCTTCACATTACAAGAGATATTTCTAATATATTTGAACACCATTCTGAAACTCAAAGAGCAGACATTACGATATATTTCTAATTAACTGAAACATTTCAAAATGTCTGTAATATCTGTTTCATGTTTCACGCAAACTTTACAAATACTTCAGATTACTAGTCATATTTTCAAAAGCCTCAATGAAAATCCAACTCAATTATTCCAAGATATTCTGTGAAGTATTAATCTACAATTTCAATACTATATAAGTGAATTACACGGAAATTATATTTCAGATTTGCTAAATTTTTACTTTCTTAATAATTTCCATCTCTATTTAAGAAATACTTTTTTTCTCTGAATACTGTTAAATAAACCTCAACTGTTGATGTATACATACATATACGCACAAGCATACCAATAACATCTATGTCTGTGTGTATAAAATATATACATACATACACACACACACACATACGCACACACATACACACACACACACACACACACACATATA
>NC_068987.1:106706472-106709688 GCF_001194135.2 Octopus bimaculoides
ATATATATATATATATATATATACATACATGTATATATCTATATATATATATATATATAACATATATATACGCCCATACATAACTTTACATATATACATTCATACATACATATGTATATGCACACATACACACACGCACCACACACATATGTATATACAAAACAACATATATGCGTACACATGACATATTAGGAAACAATTATTGCTTCAATGCGAAATTGACAACTTTAATTAAGTACTAGATATTGTGCGTATGTATTTGTCAGTCGTCTCATCCTACACTAAACTGTTATTTGCTAAGGTGAGTTAAGCATTTAGATAACTGAATGTAATCACACGCATACACACATAAAATCGCATGCGCACAGTCACACACAGACTACCACTTAAAAGATGTGAACATACGCGCAAACAGTCACGCACACACAAGCCAGAAGCTGCAATAGTCATATGCGTATTCGCACATACGCCCATTCGAGGATTCGCACACAAATACAGAAGAACATAGTTACGAACATAAAGACATAATTACACACCGACATGGGTAACAGAATGAATAAATTTATAATTCACAGAATACACTTTCTCAAGTGCTCTTTATTGTGAATAGGTTTTCATGTTACTGGAAATGGAAAAGCATTCGTTAGACAATCAATTACTTTTCATGGTGGAAGCACAGACTTCGACTATCTGGTTTCATTCCTCTGACGGGCAGTATGAAATCTATGCATCACAGATGAACCATTAATAGGACTGAATTATATATGTTAGAAATAGTTTTTCCTACATGCTGCTATATTTAAAACAACATTAGGAACTGATTCGCACTCGAATTATTCCCAATTAGACTTTAATATTTCTTACATTGAAGGCGGTGAGCTGGCAAAATCATTAGCACGCCGGGCAAAATGCTTAGCGGTGTTTCGTCCAGCCTTATGTTCTGAGTTCAAATTCCGGCGACGTCGACTTCGCCTTTTCGTCTCTTTCGGGGTCGACAAAACGTACCAATTGAGCACCGGGTTCGATGTAATCAACTAATAATACCTTCTCCGAAATTACTGGCCTTGTGCTGAAATTTGAAAGCAATATTTCTTGCACTGAATATGTTTATATGAAGTAAATTATATCCCAAATGCTATTATTATTGACTCGTAATTATTATTTGAAATTTAACCTTGCCACAAGACCCCAGAGAAAGAGAAGTCGATTTAATTGGAACAACCCTAAACGAACACACATAAATGGTAATTAAATGATCACCTACCCTCATATACCACACATGCACAACGCAAATGATGAACTTAGAATAAGAAAAGAATATATCTAAATACGTACGATATTTCATACACAATAGCATAAAATATTTAACATTTACATTGATATAATTTTAGGATAACCAAATAGAATAGTTTGGCGTGATGTGGTATTATCATTTTTCAAATTTTCAGCCGGGATTTAAAAGCACATTCCATTTCGTTTGATTGGGGTTTTGTATTTTGCTCAGTAATCAATGACCTCATTTATTCTTATTTTACCACTAATTTACTCTGTGCATACTTTTAACTCTTTTCAAACTAAATTTTATGATTACACCTATTTGTGGCGGTAAGCTGGCAGAATAGGTAAACTAGCATGCGGGGGGCCAAATGGTTAGCGATATATCGTCGGCGTTTACGTTCTGAGTTCCGTTGAGCTTGACTTTGCCTTTCACATTTTAGGAGTCGATAAAATATGTTGAACACTGGGGACGGTGTAATTGACTCAACCCTTCCCCTGGAATATTTGGCTTTGGGCAAACTTTTAAAAACATTAGTACATTTATTCATCTATCCTTTATTTCACCCACTTCAGGCATTCACATATCTATGTCTCTTTTAGCTATTCGAAAATTTTAGAGTCATTTCGGTATATTCAACATCATCCACACTGACTATCGAAAGGTTTATTTTGTTTTCAAATTATGCTTTGAATATTTACCTGAATTATAATTGAGAACTATTTACATGAAAAAAAGAAAAGCTGCACCGAAAAGCGGAATGGAAAGGAGAATGTCATATTTGCAATGAGAAACGAAAGTCTTCAGAACTGCAACAAATAATTGGAATTCCTGGTACGCTCAATATTAATGACACGACGTTGATGGTGCAACGAAGGCGTTGCATCATGCTCGACACCTCAAAATATGTGCATCTCACCGGCCATCTCACTTGCGAACAGATTGCACTGGAAGCGCGTAACACAAACTGAATGTATTTTAGATGATATTTGCACGAAGTGCAGAGTGAAGCCATGAAATTCAGTAGCATGTGGTTGGTTAAAAAATATATTACACACGGTACCAATTGTGCACTTATACAATTATAAGCTATTTGAAATACTCTTACAATATTGCAACATTTTTTTTTTCTTAAATGATTTAAACACTGAGGGTAATAAAATGCTTTCAAATATATTTTAATCTAGCAGCAAATTTAAAATATTTTTGATGTTACCTCTTTCTGCATTAATTCATCGCCTAAACCTGTTTCATATTTATATATTTATTAAATAGAAACATATAACCATCACCTCTCACCGTTCACGATTACTGTTTTATTATTTTACTAGCGACCATGATTAAAGAATCGGCCATCAAAGAAGCATTCTTCAAAGTATAGTTCACAAAAGAGATTCCTTTGATTCTGCTAAACCATTCCATTTTCAGCGTCATTGACCAACGCGTAGGCAGTCGGTAAGTCGACTCGAGAGGTCAGTTACGGAAAACATATTAAAATATGGTTCGCTACATACTGAAATTGAAGTTATCGACATCATTGAGGATGGTTTTCAATGTTGCATATATCAATATTTTACACACACACACACACACACACACACACACACACATATATATATATATATATGCATACCTACTTACATATATAATTACTTGTTTCAATCGTTTGACTGCGGTGATGCTGGAGCACCACCTTAAAGAGAGTTAGTCGAAGAAATAAACTGCAAGAGTTATTCTATGTAAGCCTAGTACTTATTCTATGGCTCTCTTTTACCGAACCGCTAGACCAAAGGGACATAACCACACCAGCATTGGTTGACGAGCGATGGTCAGGGTACAAACACAGACACACAGACACAGACACACTCACACACACACACACACACACACACGCACACACACACACACACACACACACACACACACACACACACACACAC
>NC_068987.1:106709747-106720449 GCF_001194135.2 Octopus bimaculoides
ATATATATATATATACGACGGGCTTTTTTCAGGTTCGGGCTACCAAATCCACTCACAAAGCTTTGGTTAGCCCAAAACTATAGTAGACACCAACCCAAGGTGCCACACTGTGGGAATGAACCTGGAACTATGTGTCTGGAATACAAGCTTCTTACCACGCATCCATAATGTTGTGGCGAGAGTCATTGTGGCGAGAGTCCCTTTCGAGAATAGACTTGACAGAACGGATATAAATAGTAGCGTTCGGAGCGAGATAAGGCGTTAATCGCAGGAAGTCGTAAGATGTCGTTTGGCTATCTTGTACGCACGTACATATTTACGTTTTAGTGCCGCGAATGGGGCAGTTCGTTTGTGTGCAGGGCAGTTATAATGCACGTGACAACGGTGTTGATAGGTGCTTGCATTGGGACGGTCCTGAATGGGCCAACCGAATCTCGAGTCCTTTTCTAAGGTTAGCCTTGTAGATGGCAGAGGTGGACTACTCATTGAAGTGGGGAATCTCCAGGAAACATAATTTACAGAGATCCCCCTTCCGTCGTTTAGCTGGCCTGTGTTCCTGTATGAAGTTAGTAACGGACGTAAGATATCCGATGGCCCCAAGTATTTTTGGGAACTGAGTAACACGTACGTACCGAATGGTGTTGTCACAGCAAATTTTACGTATCGGGTTCCCTCAATAAGGAAGGCCGATTTATAGTGGACGAGGAAGTCCCGGCAAGCAGATTTTCTGTATAACACTGTGTCAGTTTTCCCCTGGTCCGTGGTGTATAGCAAAAACTCGAGAATGCGAAGGGGACCATCATTGTTAAGGTATACAGTGGTGAAGTTAATATGTTGGTCCATCTTATTGAACTCCTCCAGTATAGTGGAAGCGTCCTATTGGGACGGGGTGAGCATAACGATGTCGTTCACATACCTCAATGGTTATTTTTTCATTGTCTGAATATATTTTTCTGTCTGAGCTGCATGGAGTAATTTAGATGTATAAACGAATTTTACTTGGATGTACTTAGCAATTCACCCTAAGTGGCGATTTGGCAGAATCGTTCGCACCCCAGAAAAAAAAATGTACACCAGCTTTTCTTCTGACTCTATACTCTGAGTTCAAATTCCATCGAGGTCGACTTTCCATTTTACACTCCAGGATCGATAAAATAAATACCAGTTGAGAAAAGTGGTCGATCTAATCGACTTAGCCCTTTCCTCGAAATTTCTAGCTATTGCAAAAATTTGAAACCAATACTTTAAGTTCCCCTGAAGCAGCGAGCTGGCAGTTTCATTAGCACTGTGGGCTAATTGCTTAGAGGCAATTCTTTAACATTCAGGTTCTGAGTTCAAATTCCGCTGAGGTTGAGTTTGCCTTTCATCATATTGTGGTCGATGACATAAGTACCAGGTGAACATTGTATTGATGTAATCGACTTACACCTTCCTCCTAAATTACTAACGTTATGCCAAAATTTGAAAACAATCTTCAATGTCTAGACATCGGGTATATAATATTAACTGAAGTTCATGTACGTTATTTGTAATATGTGGAACCCGTTGAACAGATTCAGTTGAAATCTATGAAATTATGTTTCACGTGTAAGGTTATCTCTATAGATTTTCTATGGAGCTCAAAATGAAATTATAGCACTATTAACACAAGGTAGGACACAGTATAGACTTTTAAACCTATAATATACTTAGAAGTATTATGGTAACAAAACGAAATGCTGTTGCCTTGCCAGCAATTAGATATAAAATTATGTACCACAGAACATAAACGACACCCAGTGTACAGGAGAGAATAGAAGCATACTGCCCCTCATCGGCATGACCTTAAACTTAAAATGGGAGTTAATCTCATTACGCAGTTGCCAATAAACTGAAAGTTTCAAACCAGGCAGATTAAATCAACTACATCTTTACTCAAAAGACAGGGATAAAGCAACTAACATCCCCAATCAAAATTATGTGAGCTTCCTCTCCGCTCAACAAATGACTATGCGTGTTTCCTATAACCTGTTTTCTGAGCTGAACATAGTATTTGGAAATTTTACGTAATAAAAATTTACAGTCAGATGTATTTCATGCTAACTGAGCTTCAATACCATACGTTGTATATTTCTATATTATATTCTTCATTGTAATGGACATCCTGTGTTACATGCTCTAACACTTTAATGTATGTTATATGTTCGGAATTCTTATTGTCTTTATATGTGAATTCATGACTGATTGTCTTTGCCTAGCTGTATAAGTATATATATGTGTATGTGTACGACGATTCGCATATGAACGTGCACACACATATAATGCAGTATGTGTGTGTGTGTGTGTGTGTGTGTGTGTGTGTGTGTGTGTGTGTGTGTGTGTGTGTGCGTGCGTGCTTCCGCGCGTGCGTATATATCATGTATATGTGTGTCTTGATATGTGGTAACGCACAAAACGCTCGGCCCATGAGCTACTCTGCTGCTTCTGCCAAATACTGACGAATACATGTATATACATATATGCATGCATACATACACACATACATACATACATTCATATATATATATACTCTTGTTTTCATTTGAATACATTTGTACATATATATATATATATATCAAAGTGTATGCATGTATCCATATGCATATATATGAATATATATACACATCCACACATACATACACACACACGCACACACACACACACACACACACGCACACACACACACACACACACTCTCTCTCTCTCTCTCATGTATATATTTTCAACCCTTCCTCCTCTAATAGACATATTTAATTCAATCGCTCGCCATATTTCGTTCAAAGTTACTCATCCCCGCTCACTACAAAATTTAATTTATGGCTCTTTAAAGACACTGATGCCATGGAGATTCTCTGTGTATACATTTGTATGCCCGTGTCTATGTACTTATGTATGTGTGTATGTGAGTGTGTTTGTGTGTGAGTGCATGTGTATGTGTGTGTGCGAATGTGTGTGTACATCTACATTATAGAGAATAATCTTCAGTAATGATAGAGGACATGTAATCCATTCACTAAATATAATCTGAAAAATTACTATTATTTCAATCTGTATTCAGAGAATCTTTCAAGTTATATTATTATTATTTGATTATAATTCTCTCAAATAATACCTTTGTCTCATTAAAAAAAGGAAACACTTTGGATAATATAATACTTGAATACTTCATAGCCCTAAAATGACTGTGCAGAGAAGGCTTTCGATCAAAAGTGACGTGGAGTTAAACAACAAAAGCAAAATGTGGTATCGAATGAGCCTCTACGCGGAACGTAAGATTCCTGGCAAGGAAAATTAAATTCTTCTCTGTATTATAATATAATATAGAAATACTTAAATAAAAATAAAAATGCAGAAAGAGAAAAAGATAGAAAGTAAGAAAGAACGAAAGAAGACCGAAAAATTGGATAATGCAATTACAAATACAGTGTACCATGAAATAAACGATGGATGATCCTTTTGCAGGATTAGAGGTATTCTTAAATAATACTGCCCTACTATGGCGAAAATAAGTAAATAAATAAATATTGGTGGTAATGTGTTTCAACTTGGTCTGCCTGAAATGTCAACCAGATCTCCCTGTCACCTTTAAAAGAGGAAGTCATAAATTACTGTAGTCATGGATATACTATATTGGAAACGAAGACGGAATCGTCCTAACTAATCATAGATCTGAAGAATTGAGAGTAACCTGTATTTACAGGAAGATATCGCCTACAAAAAAAACTAACAAGGACAACAGCAATAACCTCTTTTCTTCTTTCGGGTTTGTCTTATTTTCGCAGAGACTCATTTCTCATTTCGTAAAATGATAACAATGACAAAAGCGACAATAACTTAAACAATGGGCCATTTGCATGGTCGTCAAATCCTAATGGAATTATCAGTCACTCTTCAATAATTAGAAAGGCGGCAATGTGGCAGTATTAATGCTACAAAGGGAAAAATACTAAGCAGCAATTCATTATGTTCTGAGTTCAAATTCCTACGAGGTTGACTTTGCCTTTCATCTTCTCAGATTCGATAAAATAAATAACAGTTGAGCGCAGAGGTCGATGTAATTGATAAGCCCCACCTTCTCCAAAATTTGGGGCCCAATGCCTATAAACAGACAAGACATTTCCTTTATTACAGCGCACTGTCCTAAAACAAAAAGTAGTAAACATTGGAATAAAGTCTTACATGAAATGTTCAAATTTTGCCAAAATAGACGGGTTCATCACGCTTGGGTTAGTTAAGGGGATAGGTGAGATTAAAAGGACTGAAATAGGGTTAAACAAATCTCGTACAAATATCATAAACAAGCATAACGCTACGAATCCAATATAAAAATCTCCAGGTCGGCCTCTAAATACTGATGGAAATAGCAACGTTCCTTTAAATATTAACTTTATCTTCTTAAGTAACGAATTGTGAGAGGGAGATAATATAGCCCCCAAGTAGCGCTTATAAAGATGGGAGAGCTACAATAAATAGGTTGGTTCATGGCCGAATAGAAGTGTAACTGTAGTAATAACATTTCTGTTAAATGCACAAAGCCTGAAATTTTGTGGGAGGGATCTCTCGATTACAACGAACACAGTGTTCAAGTGGTACTGATTTCCTCGACCTCGAAATGAAGAAAGGCTGAGTTGACCTCGACGTAATTTGAAGTATTTCTGCTAAGAGTTTTGTCCAGCGTGCTAACAATACTACCAGCCTGCCGTCTTCGAGATTTTGAAAATGACAAAACTTCAAATGCGAAGGAACCTGTACATAACCGAGCATGTTATTAGAAATAACTGCCACCACGAGTATGCTTTTTGCATTTTATGCAGCGAAAGGAAATGCGATAGATTTTATGCAGCGAAAGGAAATGCGATAGATTATATTAGATAATATAAGCCAACGCGAGGGATAGGTCACGGTTGGACTGCATGTTCATTATATGTTAAACCAATATTGTTGAAGTGGAATTAATCGTAGACAAGTTACGGAGTAAAAGTCAAATGCTTTGTTAAATGTATGATTCGATTCAATTTAAAAGTAATTTCATTATTTTGATATTTCATTTTAAGCTTCATTTTAATTACTTTCAATATGTATATATTTTCAAAGTTAATCAAAAGATTACAAAGATTTGCCAAATTCAGAGATGTGCTACAGAAATATATTGAACTGTATAGAATTATACATTATTTTTTTAATAACTACTAAAATTAATTGTATATTCCGTACAGAAACACCAATATACGCAAACGTGCACATAAATAGAGAGACGCATAGAACCTAAGCTTATTAGTTAGACTTCAAGCTCATTCCTCTTCGGCGATATAAAGTCATTGCACGGAATAACTTTCGCGAAGTTCTGCACGCTTAGTAATTAAAGGGCTTCGATTCGATCAACTAAAAGTGTACGACAATCTGTGCAGCATTCGTTCTATTTCTATGTATGTATGTATGTATGTATGTATGTATGTATGTATGTATGTATGTATGTATGTATGCCCCTATGCGAGTCTCTCTCTCTCTCTCTCTCTCTCTCTCTCTCTCTCTCTCTCTCTCTCTCTCTCTCTCCTTATATATATATAAAAGAAAAAAACGAAGACAGAGGAATGAACAACATGCATGCGTATCAGTTTGACGCTCGGGAGAAATGAAAACATCTTTTACGTTTCGATCCTACGCTCTTCAAGAGAAAGCAATGAGAGAAAATAAACAAATGAACAAAGAGAGGATGAAGAATACTTGTAGATTCCCGCAATCTATCATGGCGAATATATATATATATATATAAATTTTAAATAAAGATGTATTATTACCTGTATTAATGGTATTAATAAGGTAACGTTTAAAGTAAGGGACGCACACGAGCTAATGTAGTGGATATTTTAGAAATAGATGCTAATATGTTATTTTCAACTGGAGATCCAAGAAAATGTTAATAATATAGAGGGTGAAATCAATTGGTATTGAAATACACATTACTTACTGATGTATTCAACGCAACAGTAAGCCTGTCTCTACTTTGTTCAACGTATTGCTCGTGTGTGATCTTTATTGTGAGTTTATAGTTATTAACTGAACTTCATAGTATACCATCATTAATTTTGAATTAATTTGAATTATTTGCTTGATCTCAACACCTTTAAGATGAACGGTTGTATATCTTCTCATGCCTCTTCAGCCTGCTTTTGCATGTTTTCATATGTCAACTATGAAAATTGTATATGAATGTTTTCTATTTTTATTGTCTGCATATTACTACTACTAATAATAATAATAAGGCCCCGATGAGATGTAGTATCCCATGTTTTATAATATTTCATAATATTCTATAATATGCACGAATCGATCTGGACATTGCATCAACATGTTCATAGGTCAGTTTCATTATTATTATTATTATTATTATTATAAAGTATTTTCAATGGATCAGTTTCATATATATATATATATATCAGAAATAATAACATGTAAAAACGCACAGTAGGTCTGTGTAATAAAATTTATGCAAATATTAATATCATAATGAAATAAAGAGTTGTATTACATTATATAATAAACTGGGAGTACCGGTTTCGCGTCTTACGCTTATCAAACTTCCAAAGTCTCAGTTTTAACTCATGGGCACGCCATACTTTTTGTTGACAATACTTTTTGCAGTCAAAGGATGTAGCTCTTAAATTTATCTGAAAATTACCATCTACTTTCAAAGTATTGTTAGGATCTTTGAACTGATATTCCTAATTTACACAGATTTGTGTGATATACACAAGCTATATGGGGTTATTTTCAAATATTTCAAGGGTGGAGAGAATAATCAGTTGTTGTTCTGTTCTAGTGAGTGTCGGTTGTTACTAAAACGAATTAATGTTCAATTCTGGTTTATATTTCTGGATGAACGAGGCCTCATTATTAAGTCGAGCTTTTGTTGAGATCCAGTCAGCAAATTTGTACAGAGGGATATATAGAACTGTGGTTGCAATTGTTTAGCATATACGTCTATATGTTCACTGAGATATATCTAGCAATATTGTTATGAAGCTATTTGTTGCCGGTGCACTGTACAGCGGTGGCGGATAGAATTTCTTGTACTTCCGACGTAATCTTTTTGGCTGCCCGAGCATCTGATCACATAAATTACATTTTTGCACGCACAAATGAAATCTAATTTGATTGTAAAGTGTTGCCCTTATTTGAAATGGTATTCTGACCCTTCCAAAAGGTTGGAGCATGTTCCACAGTTTGAGCGATTACATTTTTTCACTTTTGCGTTTGTTGTAGTTAAAAATAATTTTGCATATGTTAGTATATTCTTTAGTGACTTGGGCTGTGTGTTGATTTTGACTATTTTAAGTTAATGTAGAATTCTATTCAGTTTAGGACCCTTATCTAGTATTGGTAGGTTTTGCATGATTGTGTTGAATGCTTCTTTGTTTGTGGGGTTGTATGTAGGGTAGTGTTTTAAGAGTAGGTTTGTTGTCGTCTTTAGTTTTTCTTAGTGCCTCAGTATTGGTGAATTTCGCACCTTTTATCTCTTCGTTTATAAGTTGGATTGGGTAGTTCCTATCCAGGAGTATGTTTTTGAGTTCTTGCAATCTTAAATTCCTGGCATTTTTCTCCGAAACGATGGTGAAGTTCCTTTCGCAAAATTCAAGGGAATGTTTGTTTCCGTATGTTTCGGGTGACAAGAGATAAAAAAAGGTATTGCTTAGCATCTGTTGTTTTATAAAGATGTCTGTTTCTATTTTGTTGTTGTTTGTGTTTTTAAATCCGTATGTCTAGGAATCGTAGTTCTTCCTGGTTGTATTCTGTTGTAAATTGAATGTTTGTGTTGATGCTGTTTAGGAGTGATTTGATTTCCAGGAGTTTGTTTATGTTTTTATTCCATAGTATGAAACAATCGTCTAAAAATCCCTTCCAATATTCTTTTATGTATTTGGCGAGAGAGTTTCCAAATTTTAGCAATGATTCCTGATACATTGCATTTTCTAAGAATCCCATTGAAAGGTTGGCAATGGTATGCGCTGCTATTGGTGTATGTTTGTTTGCAGAAAGTTTTTGATGGCTTCGTTAATGGCTAGGCATTTGTGAATTTTGGGAAGACCATAGAATAGACTGGGTTTACATTTTAAATTCGTCAGGAAATCTGTTTCCTTTTTGTAAGGTCTTTTCCATGAGCTTCAATTAGTGAGGGGAGGTCTTTCATTGATTTTTAGTGGGTTGTATTGTTGATGTTTTGATAGTATTCATTATTACTTAATATGGACAGAACTAGATTTTTGCAGTAGGATGTGTACATTATTACCACTGGGCTTCCTTTATCTGCTATATATATATAAAATCGTGTTTTGTTTTGGAGAGATTCTTATAAAGCTTTAACTTTCATTATAATAGTATGTATGGAAGAACGGTGGAATTATTATTTTAATGGGCTTAAAGATTGGTCGCAATTTAGCATATAATTTAGTTTTTGCAGTTTACTATTAATACCGATACAATGTACATTGGTTTATATATCTCTATATTGTAAGTTTATTGAAGTTAGTGTTTAATCCTGTCTATATGTTGATTGATTGAAATAATGTGGTTATTAATCTTTTACTTTTATAATATACGACGGAAGACGGTAGGGATTATAATTTTTGTATGACTTAATAGAGTTATCGCTGTTTAGTTACGTATTTAGGAGTTGGTTGTAATTTACTAATTGAATTTATTTATCGATACGGTTGTACATAGGGTCAATGTGTTCGAAAGTTGTGATTTCTTTGGTTTGTTTGTTCCCAAACAACACTAATTCTAGAGTTGTTGGCACCACTGGATTGAATGGTACTACCCAGGTGCCGGAACCATAATGATATCCGTGGGGCAGCTGATGATGGAGGTATGTTGAATTGTTGGAATAGCTCTTTTTGTATATGTGGAATAGTATTATTGGATTGTTAGTATGGTTGTGGAATAGGATAATAACACATTGTTTTGATATATATATATATATATATCCCTTTTTATTCTGTTGATAATTAATCCTGTTTCTGTTCTTCTGAACCTGCCCACGTCTAATTCCCATTTGTGATTTATGTGTTACTATATATTGTACTCCTGAAGTGATAGGCAATGATGAGTTAAATCAACGGTTATATGAAAGAAAACGAAGGTAAAGTCTCTAAATATCTTAGGAAATCTACATAAATATTTTTTTTTTACATGTTACAACAGAGAGCTCTTAAGAATTGAGCTGGCATAGGAAATTACATTGAATAACCATTCAGCCATCTAAAAACGGAAGTGTAAAAAGAAATATAACCATCAGCTTGTGCATCTCCCGATAAAAAATTGCAGTAGCTTCCCCAGTGTCCCACCAAATTGTTTAAACTAATTACAATACAATTTAGATGCTTCTAACGTTTTTCATAGTAAAAGAAAATGCACTTATCCTAGTTACTCAATCACACTTCACTTTGCTCCAACTCTCACTTCCCCCAACTTGTGTAAATTTAATCAACCCATAAGTACGCATTAACAACTGCGTGTAATAGAAATCGAATGCATGTTACCTGCATTTCAGTTGTCTCCCAAAAGCTGTTGTTTAAAACGCGGCTTGTATGCTTGCAAGTCATGCGTTTATAGACCAAGACTCTAATTTTTCATAACACAGCCATACGTTTCGAAAGTGGTTGAAAAGATATCGACACAGTGCTATCAAATTAAAATGTCCGAACTGAGAATGAGGCATAATGTATACTAACCGACTTAGGACATTTGGCTTTATACATATTCGGGACGGAAAATTGTGCTACGTGTTTACATTCTGAAGAATAGAGGCACTAATTGTTTCGAGACCAAACCTCAACAGAGAGATTTTGAAAACTATCTCTTAGAAAATACGTAAGACAACGAAATCCTAGAGCTGCTATATTTCATTAAGATACACCTTGAAGGAACACCGCCCGCGAAGACGTGCACACTTACAAGAAAGATTACTAGATACGCTGGAAAATACTTCAAATCTCCCTCCTTACAGTCTAGAACTTTCCGTCTGTGACTTCGTGCTATCTCTGAAGCAGAAAATCAACAGCAGTTGGTTTGACGACGAGCGAGGCTGTGACAATGGTCCCAGAGACCTTCATCTGGAGGCTTCATGAAGTGGATGGAGCGCTAGAAGTGCATTGATGTCAGAGGTTCCTACTCTGAAGGACATTATTGTTTCTTAGGTCTCTGAAATTAATAAATGTCTCCTCTGCAAAAGGTCTGACATTTCTGGATTGCACCATGTTTATATATCTATGTATATGTATATTATTAGATAATAAAATGGATGGTCTATACCTGGTAGCATACTGGTAAATCACAATCACTTTCACAGTGTTCGTTATGTATTTGGTTAATGAGAGATGGGAGATGGAAGTTACAAGAATGTTCATTCATCACTACAAATCTTTCGAGAGGTAAGGGATCGGTGCCAGATGGGTCGAAACAACTGGAGTAATTAAGAAAAATTCTCGTACCTTCCATCTGAACTCTCATTAACCCAAATCACACACACACACATATGTATCTCTCTCTCTCTTTCTCTCTCTTTCTCTCTCTCTTTCTCTCTCTCTTTCTCTCTCTTTCTGTTTCTCTCTTTCTCTCTCTCTCATTCTCTCTCTTTCTCTTTCTCTCTCTCTCTTTCTATCTCTCTATCTCTCTCTCTCTCTCA
>NC_068987.1:106720459-106721552 GCF_001194135.2 Octopus bimaculoides
TATATATATATATATATATATATATATATTTACATATGTATGTGTGTGCCTTCGTCTATGCATCGGCGTGTGTGTGCAGCTATAAAGTCTCTGTGTATGTGCGCGCATGAGGTGGCTATGTGTGTGGGGGGAAGGTCTACAATGTATGCCACAATAAGCACTTCTACCACCTTCAATATCTATTGCATCATTATATATCAATTTACTTATTGTTAGTATTATTATCACAGCTTGTGTTTACTACATGTTGATTCTTCTTATTCCTTTAGAGTTGAATCGGGTATATGAGTTTGCTTGTTCTACCCATCGTTATGGCTGCCATGCGAACCACCTTTTTCCTCTTTCTCTTTTCCTTGTTTCAGTCATTTAACTGCGGCCATGCTGGAGCACCGCCTTTTAGTCGAGCAAATCGACCCCAGGACTTATTCTTTGGAAGCCTAGTACTTATTCTATTCGTCTCTTTTACCGAATCGCTAAGTTACGGGGACGTAAACACACCACCATCGGTTGTCAAGCAATGTTGGTGGGGGGAAACACAGACACACAAACATATATACACACATACATATACATATATACATATATGCGACACGCTTTCAGTGTCCGTCTACCAAATCCTCCACAAGGCTTTGGTCGGCCCTTAGCTATAGTAGAACACACTTTCCCAAGGTGCCACGCAGTGGGACTGAAACCGGAACCATGTGGTTGGTAGGCAAGCTGCTTACCACACAGCCACTCCTACGCCATTCTCTTTTCTTACACGGGACCTTCACCGCCGTCTCCGCCACGCATCAGACACGCGACGCAACTCGGGGCGCCGCATACGCGTGATGCATCGGTGGGATAAACTAACCTGTCTCACGAAGGTCTAATTCCAGCTCACGTTCCCTGTTAGTGTGTGAACAATCCAACGCTTTGCGAATTCTGCTTCGCAATGATACGAAGAACCGACATCGAAGGATTAAAAAGCGATGTCGCTCATTTTTGTTCTCCTGTCTCTTTTTAGTACTATTGTTCTTTATTATTACTACTATTGATACGATTGACATCACACCAACACCCACACCCACACACTTGCACCTGCACACACTCA
>NC_068987.1:106722597-106724148 GCF_001194135.2 Octopus bimaculoides
ATATATATATATATATATATATAGATAGATAGATAGATACACACATATATATCTTATCAAATGTATATGTATGTGTGTTTGTGTCTCTTTAGATAGTGAGCAGATAGAAAAACTTCAATGTTATGAATCATGTTGTTGTGACAATAATGGAAGTTTTATATATGTGTGAGTATATATAGGGAGCGGTTCCATGCACGCGTTCGTGTTGGTGTATGTTCTGAACTATTATTTTAATAGAGGTGAAAGGTAATATATGATACAAAATGTGTTCGCGTCTGATAGTCTCGGTGCATCTTTTCCTTTTCTAGTAAACAGTCGAGCTTAGATAGCTAAAAATAAATTCACATATTTTGTTTGCTCCAGCATAACCGCACTTGAAAGACGGAAACATTTGAAATGTAAGGGATGTATATGTATGTATTCATATCTATATACCTATGCACATACACACGCAAACATACCCATACGTAGGCATATATTCATATATGTACGTATATGTGTATATTTGTAAGTTTGCATTTATATATATATGCATATACATGTACACCTGTACGCAGGTAAAAGTACAGAAACAGAGAGAGAGGGAGGAGAGAGAGAGAGGGAGATAGAGAGATAGATAGATAGATAGATAGAGAGAGAGAGAGAGAGAGAGAGAGAGAGAGAGAGAGAGAGAGAGAGAGAGAGAGAGAGAGAGAAATACGTATATCAGTCTGTAGCAGTGGCATAACTGTTTGTATATATACACAGTATATGTTTATATAAGTTTATATTTCGGAAATTTTTGTTGATAAAGATGAGCAGGTTTTTTATATAAAAATCTGATGAATGCATGCAGCCTCACCTAAGAAGAATGTTGTTTTCATATATATTCTGTTACAATAAGTATAGGAGCCTCAAATGTCATACAATTGGTTGACAAAGATGGTTGACATTCCATTCGAAATGAATATAATATATACTCACTGAACACTACGCAGGTCTTTTCATGAATTTATTCAATTATATTCTTTATGTGAACATTAATCCACATACTTTTCAAGCCAGTGAACATTCAGTGGCTACATAATAGATTCCATCACTGAAAGAGGTTCAAATTGGATAAAGAATAAATGGCTTCTTACATTCATAGAATCCCCTCAGATTTTCTTCTCTATGAATGTGATTCCCAAGGCTGTGCTATTCCTAGCGTTATCAGTGATGTTTGGCAGGGATTACCCTACCATTATTACTATAAATACGTTGTTATGTTGACTCTGTATAAGAATAATACTTTAAAAAATGAATTTGATGCTAATCGATTCATCTACTTGCTTTTATCCATCGGGAATCATGTTCCAGGTATTTATAGTTTTGTATTTTTATTTGAGACAGGGATTTTTAATTGTATTTTTTTATGTATTACTGGAAAACCAGTGTAGATTTAGAAAGACGGCACATTCTATCCTTTCATCGTCGATATCAGAGACATAAGGAACTGCATGATCATTATTATCGTCTTCTTTTACTATATTGGACAACATCCATCTCTCTCTCTCTCTCTCTCTCTTCATA
>NC_068987.1:106725657-106728207 GCF_001194135.2 Octopus bimaculoides
ATATATATATGAATATCTACATAGATACATGTACCCACATAAATATATACATACATGCATACCTACCTAGTTACCTACCTACCTATCTGAATAGATACATACATTCATAATACATACATTCTAAAGCGATATGTTATTACCTGCTGGAGATTTGTCTGGAAGCGAGAGAGCTAAAGAAAGTCTCAAACGAGGTTAGACAAAACAGCTGATTTCAGGTCAAGTTGACTTTGATTGACAGAAGATTGCAATTGTAACTCTTCTGCAGGCCAATTGTAAAGGAGTGCTATGAAAAAAAAGAACATCAAAATTTGAACAGTAAGTAAAACATTATTTAAAGAAAAGTGATTGTATACTTACAAAAACGGCTGGAGTGCAGAGGCCACAATGTAGAGGTCATAAGAGTCGTAACATGCTATGAGGAGTAATGAAATCATACCCGAGTGAAAATTTTGCAACCCAAGAGAGAATATTAAGTGTACATGCACTTAATTTAAATGACTGTGTTTCATGGGTATCGTTCCACTGATCGTGACGATCAAATATCGATTGTAAGGGTAAGAACCGACAATTTTAAATGCAGGTGTTAATAAAATATATGTTACAGCAACATGAGAATGCTGAAATAATTGATGATGATTTTCATACAAGCGACTGCTAGTCGGTGCACACTATCCCAACAGGCAGCGTCCCTCTTGTGTTTTTCTTAGTGTTTTTCTTTAGCCTTGTGCATTTTTCGCTATTATTTTATAGTAACTACCTGCGTTAGTCATTGGTCCTAAGATAGTTGGTGCAAACGATAGTGCTGAGAAGAGGAAAGAATTCCGATAGAATTGAAGAAGGAAGTCATTGATAAACATGAGAGAGGTGTGCGTGTAGTGGACATAGCAATTCAATACGGCCGAAGCACGTCAACGATCTGCTCCATCATGAAGAAGAAAGAAGAGGTCATGGCCGTTATAACAGCAAAAGTTATCTCTAGGCTCTCTAAGCAATGCACACCTGTCCACGAAAGGATGGAAAAATTACTTTTCCTGTGGATCAACGAATAGCAACTCGCAGAGGATACGATTTCGGAGACCATCAACTGCGAGAAAGCACCAGCGCTATAAGGGGATCTCCTGAAGCAGAAACCTGGAACATTGACAGGGGAGACATCAGCAGACGCATTTAAGGTCAGTCTAGGATTTACCTGTGATTTGTATTCTGCATACATTGACTGATATCTACTTGTTGGATATTTATACTTATTCCTTTATACTGAGCACTTTCGTGACATTTACAAGGTTTTTTCATCTCATTTTTTTCTTATAATATATATATATATATATATATATATATATATATATATATATATATATATATAAATGATATAATCAAGGTGGCTAGATGCAATTTTAAACCAAAAAATAAAAATATTGGGTTGGTGCATAATTATTGCGGCTTTTTTCAACACCATTTTATTCAACAAAATCACGTAACAAAGATGTCTTTAAATGATCATTCCGGAGCATATTCACCATCTACTTCAATTACTGCTTTCCATTTGCTTGGCAGGCGATCAGGCCGTCATTTAAAGATGTTTTTGTTGAATATTATTAGTTTTTGTTGAATACAATTCGTGGAATAAAAGCCGCAATAGTTATACACCAACCCAATATTCACACACACACACTCACACACACACACACATACACACACACACAAACACACGCACACATACACACACACACATATATAACGGGCTTTCACAGGTTTCTGTCTGCCAAACTTATTCACAATGCCTTGGTGGTCCCGGGGCTATAGCAGAAGACTGAACACGAATTCCTTGTATTTGCGATGTGAGCTGGTTAACCACGCAGCCATGCCGTGGCTATGTTCACTAAGCTAAACAAACCACTACATAGCCGCTATATCTGCGAGAAATAGCCGGTGTATTCACTTCAACTAAAACATCTCAATGTAACAAAATAAAAATAAAGCAATACATATCGTTGAAATTGGATACATTGTGAGATACAGCATGTCTGACCAAAAAGACAGGACAGTTCATGCTGGAACGCGTTTGAACATACGTCTGCTCAAACAAAGCTGACCTACGGCAAAACAATATGAACGACACTTTAGAAGTGAATGAATACGTACCAATCCAGAACTAAGGTCGATTAAATCGAATGCGTTGTACCGATTGGCTGCCAATATTTGTAGCTTTGAAAAACTATTATTTAGAGCCATTGGAAATGGTTACTGTAAAATAACTTGAGACAAAAAGGAACTCACTATCCATCTAACCATCCATCTATTTACTAAACTCTCTCTCTCTCTCTCTCTCTCTCTCTCGCTCTCTCTCTCTCTATCTATCTATCTATCAATCTATATATATGTATGTATGTATATCTCTTTATATATAAATGCACGCACGAACCCCCCTCACACACATGCAAGGAACTTTAAGTAGCCGTGACTTTGTGAAGAGAGCACTAAGCTTTTAGATTTGCTGGATATATATATGTATATATATATATATATATATATATATATATATATATATAT
>NC_068987.1:106728556-106729539 GCF_001194135.2 Octopus bimaculoides
TACACATACACATCATACGTATATAGATACATATATGTATACACACACATATCTGTGTGTGTGTCTATCAATATCTGAATGTGTGTACGTGTTTATGTGCGTGCAACTGAGTTTGTGTATGTGTGCATTAAATTCATGTGTGCATTAAAATCATGTGGCAACAATAAAGCTAGAAACGGTAAATTCATGTTGGCTAGTCGACGAGAAAAGAATATTAAGGAGAAAAATCCTGCAGCGTCAAAATTCGATGTTGCCAACACGAATAAAACGCGTAAAGTAAAACCACATCAGGAATCAACTGAACAGCGGATCAAAAGAACATGATATAATATTGAGGGCTAGCGGGGTTCTTGATCGCTGCGTTAGATCAAAGGAAGGCCCTACTGTCTGTTAAAAGTTTTAGAGTTATTTAATTCTTTATTTTGTTTCAGCTAAGACCATGTTGCATCACAGACATATTTTGAAGTTGATATATAATATATAAAATATATAGGACTTCTACTCTAAACGCTTGTTCCTCTTTACACTCTGTTTTATTATTTGGCTATGTTACGACAGTCGAATCACTCACAAATTATACTTCATGATATTACTAAATGCAGGAACGCATTAGATTATTGCTTTTCAATTTTTACGATCAGGAGATCAAATAATATTTGCCGGCTCACTTCGCATTGATTTTTTTTTACTATTTTTTAATTACTGACATATTCTGCATGGAAAATTAAAAAGAAATATTGGAAATTAAAACATTTAGAGATCAGAGAGAAAAAAATTACTTAGCTAGTTTTATTTATTATATCAGTTTATAAAATATTATAACACGAGTATGCGATTAAAAAAAGCTTTAGATTAAAATCGCCATCTGTGTTTGAAACTAAATGTATATACGCCATCACAAGGCATGAATCTGTGAAATTATGAGGTAGAAACTCTTCATCAACTTGCATTAAAAGCACGATATATATATATATATATATATA
>NC_068987.1:106729969-106732627 GCF_001194135.2 Octopus bimaculoides
GAGAGAGAGAGAGAGAGAGAGAGAGAGAGAGAGAGAGAGCGAGACAGAGAGAGAATACTTTTCTTACGACAAACAGATCGCATGTTTATATTTATGAGTGTGTGACGAACACCGTCACCGCATTAACAAGAACGAGAGGCGTGTTTCACTTTTTCGAGGGTTATTAGTTCCATGCACTCGACTGTCTCCTATTTAAATTCGTGCTTCGATATATATGCATACATGCTTCTAATTTTTCTGATTTACTTTCATCTCTGCAGGTACGCGGATATTAATTTAGACTATGCACCCATCGTCATAGATATTTAGAAAACACAAAACGGATTAAGAAACGAAATGAGAATAAGGCATTATTACGTCATTCGATTTAAGTGACAAAAGCTTGTAGAACACTTTTGTCATTCTCTCAAGTGCGATAGTAGGTTCCAGTGACACGCATTGCTAGATTAAACTGCAAGTTTTAAGTCAGGTTATCTTTCTCCGTGAAAAGCTACCTTCCGCATGGCTTTGCTAAACAGGAATATCCTCTGGCTTTGGGAAATCAAATCAACCAGTTCAGGGGAACATCCAAGGTCCCATCATTCCACTTCCGAAAGCGATGGTTCCAAGGTCCTGACGACTTCAGAGAACTCAACTAATGCAGTTGAACGTCTTTCTCATTCCATCACACCAACCTACGCACGCATATGCATGCAGACGCACATATACATACACATGTGTGTGTATATACAAGTGTGTGTGTGTGCATGTGTGGGTACATGTATATATATACACACACACACACACACGCACATATATATATATATATACACACACACACAGACGCACACATACACAGACACACACACACACAGACACACACACACACACACACACACACATATATATGCATATATATATACATATATATATAGAGAGAGAAAGATAAGAGTAGATAGACAGACAGACAGATAGAAAGATAGATTGATGGAACAGTGACTAATTCAATAATGCAATAGTATTAATATATTATTCATTAATGTATTATTAGTAGCATTAGTGTATTATCAGACGCTTGCCCGTTCTAGAACGAACGTGTTGAACGTGGTGTACGCAACAGAAGCAGAATTGAATTAAATTCGCAAATACCGCAGTGACTGCGTTGTTTCAGTCGCGTGAAGAGTCAGGAAAGTTCCTGCAAAATCAGTGAACAAGTCCAACAAGTGATTTTATCTTAAACAATTACACAGCTTCATGCCACTTAATGGTGTATATACCTTTAGTATGATACACAGACGGCGATTGTAGAGATTGTTTTGCCTTAAATTACACTTACACCATTTTATATCTCATTTCGCTATATGCTGCAAGTAATAAACATTAATAGCTAGATATGAGCAGGTATGATGTTAGACCATGACTGGTTTGGTATAATGCACACACAAAAACAACAGCAAAATGCGGCAACACAAATATCAATGCTGGTATTGTACTTTCATCTAAAAGAAAAGCAAATGTGTAGACTTGTGGTTATGTTTTTAGAAATAAGAAATAAATGATTATATAAATGTTTGGGACAGACATCTATAATTGCGTGTTTACTACTACTTATTATTATTAAATTTATTCTATTTTGCGGTTTGAGTTAATGTAACACACAGTTTAATAACTATTCTGCAATCGCTTTTTTTCCCGATTTTTTGCGGTGCATACATGTATTTTAGACAGAGTTTGCTGAAGTTTTTTTTTTCTTCCAGGCATTACCAAGATGGTGTCCCGGATAAGAATCAATTACGGCTATATCAACAGTCTGCCAGAATGTGAAAACAATGATCACCACAATATTTCCTGATTTATTTGTATTCTTTCACCGATGGCAATAAGTTTGCCCATGAACTAGCTGTTTTGGTTACAGCTGTTAAAAACCTTTTTAAAACAAACGGAACGAAATAGCAGAAGTCGATAAAAATATTGTACGCTTGTGGTTGTCACTCACTGACAGAATAAAAGAAGGCAAACTACACTTAGATCATTAGTTTTATATGATTTAAGACCTATAGTGTATACAGAGTGATAAACAATTCAATCACCACAAATGATTGTAGAATGTCTTACGTAATAAACAATTTGTTGAAATAATCCGACAAGAAAAGTCTGCTAATTAAAATATACAATGTGAAGATTAAATATGAAACGATAGTCGAAATTATATTTACGCTGGTAATGATAAAATATGGCACAACACAAATATACGAGCAGTAATTTAGGAATTACTGTATCATATACACATATGTGGTTATATGTGTCTAAGTGTGTATTCATTGACGCGTGTATTCGTGTGGATATGTACGTGTACTTGTGTGCATATAATTATGTTCATTCAGGCGTGTATATATATATATATATATATATATATATATATATACACACACCTGTATGAAGAAAAGAATATATATATGTATTCTTTTATTCGTTTGAGTCATTTGACTGCAGCCATGCTGCATGCTGGAGCACTTCTCTTAGTCGAACACATCGACCCCAGGACTTATTCTTTGTAAGCCTAGTACTTATTCTATCGGTCTCTTTTACCGAACCGCGATGTTACAGCGACGTAAATACACCAACATCAGTTGCCAAGTGATGATGGGGTACAAACACAGACAAACAACATCCCCATAT
>NC_068987.1:106732637-106734277 GCF_001194135.2 Octopus bimaculoides
TATATATATATATATATATATGACGGGCTTTTAGTTTCCGTCTACCAAATCCACTCACAAAGTTTCGGTCGGCCCAAGGCTATAGTAGGAGACACATCTCCAAGGTGCCACACAGTAGGGACTGAATCTGGAAACATGTGGTTGGTAAGCAAGTTACTTGCCACTATGTGTGTGTGTGCGTGCGCGCGCGAATATATGTATACAAATAAATACATGCATATATACATACACACACACGCACAGACACACACACACACACACACACACACACACACACACACATGGCACCAACTAGATCGGTGCAATATCGAGGGTAACCGGCTGAAACTGCAAAGATGATCTGGAATTCGACTGAGAATAGTAAGCTCAGAATGACCAGTCCTTGTTTTCCCCTGTCCTTTATTATACCGTCTAACTGTCTGAATCTTTTGTTGTCGCCTGTTACATTCTTGTTCCATTTTTTATTCTCTTTTTTATATACACATATAGCGGCGTACGTACACTCCTGCATGTAAGTACACACACACACACACACACACATACACACACACACACACACACACACACACACACACACACACACACACACATATATATATATATATATAAATTATGTACGGCACTTTTACTCTTTCTTTTAACCACCCCTTCACACTTCCTTCGTGCTTTCCACTTTTCTTTTTCTCGCTCCCCCTCTCACACATTTCTTGTCCTTCCCTTCATTTTCATTTTTTCTCTACTTTTACTTCCCTCTGTCCCTTTCTTTTCTTTTCTTCTCTCTTTCTCGTCCCTCCCTACTTCTTCAATCCCTACCTCTCTCTTCTCCTTCCATGTAACCTGTGTTCCGCCAAGCCTGACTTTCTTTCATAGTTCGACTATCATCCGCGTAGCATTTCTTATATTTCTTTCCATTACCATCACGTCTTATGTTCTTGCCGTAAGACCTCGCTTCCACACACACCAACATAATTTATTTCGCCCTTAGTCTAAAAATACCTGTTGTTAATGTCCTGTTTGTATTTGTAATTGTGCACCTTTTCTCCGTTTTTTTTTTCTTTTGGTCCTTGATTTCCTATACATTCGCTTGCTTTCTTCCATAGAATCTAGTGCTCTTAGCTTATATTTTCTTAGGGCCGGTCAAATTGGAGCAGTCTCGATTGCAATCGACCAAAACTGCAAAGACGATCTGGTACTCAACTGAGAATAGGAAGCTCTGAACGACTAGTCCTTGTATTTTCCTGTCCATTTTTGTATCGTCTAAATGCTCGGATATTTTGTTGTCACCTGTTACGTTCTTGTTCCATTTTTGTTTCCTTTATAGGCGCAAGAGTGGCTGTGTGGTAAGTAGCTTGCTTACCAACCACATGGTTCTAGGTTCAGTTCCAGTGCATGGCACCTTGGGCATGTGTCTTCTACTAGAGCCTCGAGCCAACCAAAGTCTTGTGAGTGGATCTGGTAAACGGAAACGGAAACGGAAAGAAGCCTGTGGTATATATGTGTACATATATATATATATGTGTGTGTGTGAGTGTGTGTGTGGGTGTGTGTGTGTGTGTATGTTTATGTGTCTGTGTTTGTCCCTCCGACGTCGGTTGGCAACCAATTCTGGTGTGTTTACGTCTCTGTAACTTAGCGGTTCG
>NC_068987.1:106734567-106737302 GCF_001194135.2 Octopus bimaculoides
TATATATATATGGAGAGAGAGAGAGAGAGAGAGTGAGAGAGAGAGATTTATATATATATATATGTGCGTGTGTGTGTGTGTGTGTGTGTTTGTGTGTGTGTGTCTGTTTGTGTGCATGTGTACATGTAAATATATATCGACGTTTTTAAACATATATATAGAAAGAGAGATAAAATAGATAGATAAATCGTCTAGCAATTTTCATATAATTCATTGAAGATCACATATGTTATGAAAGTAAACTTAATTTATGTAAATTCACAAGTATGACGCATTGTCAATTGTTATTACTAAGTGTTTCAAAATCATTCAAAATCATACAAAGCTGCTGAATTGATTTCCATCAGACTTTGCCGAGTTCAGAATCTGCCTGACTTAATTTATGCTGAACTTGTCGTGCATTTGCGCGCCTATGTTTCTATTATTTCATTTATTGTTTTTATCATCCTAGTAGTGTCGGTCTCTGGAGTGCGGCCTGACGGGGGACCGACTTGAAGCTTTTAGTCGATGATTTTGATTTATTCCGACTGACCCTTGTTCCTTTTGTAATCATTGCACTGAAACATACATTTATTTCATGTATTGTTAATTAAGTTCTCAAATTTAGTTGCATCATGCTTGTTTTAAAAGCAAGTTTACAGAAGTCAATATTCTTCGGGAAAATCAGGAATTATATCTGTGGGTTTTGTGAAAGTCTTTGATAGTATGAACACAAATGCGATGTTATATGCTCTATTGAATAACGGTAGCCCAGAAGAGATTGAAAATGATTTTACGGCTGCGTTTTAAAACCATCAAGCATTAGGCGGTAAATTAAATTTCCATGAATTCAAGTTACCATTACAAGGAACACCCTAACACTTTTATCTTTGGGATTACATAAAAAACATACAGAAATACTTTCCCGAACGATGTCTTAACATCAAACTTAGAGGGACCAATAAGTCAACAGAATCGGTATCTTTCTGGTTTTGACTATGTCGATCGACTTTCTTCCACAGCTCTTGAACTGCATGATTGCAAAATTGCCTATCATTGCTAGTCAATGTTGCTGTAGAGATCCAGTCATTTCTCAATGCAAGAACTACTAAGTGTATTGCCATTTATTAGGAATAAATTCTCTTGGTGAAATGTTCAAGGTTGGCTCAGAATTTAATGAGATAGTAATCAGATGCTGTATGCTGTTGACAATAAGAAAGACATGTTTAGCCGTAGGTTATACGTAACACTGTGAAAAGTTCCGGATAAATTTATTAATGAACATTCCTTTGTCTTGTCTTGTCTGTACTATTCTCCTTTCTGCTGAGCGATAAATGATACAAATCCAATGTCTTTCTGCAATTCATTTAGATGGTTCATCAGCTAAACAATGTTTGAAAAGCGACAAGAAGTCTTTCTCATTAAACTACTGGCTTATTAAATTATTAAATTTTCGAGTACCTCTAATATTAATGTAATGATCATGCTGAAGGTGCGTGACACAAAGTGAATGATACAATTCACCCGTAGCTGTACCGTAGATTTTCCTCACTTTTCCCTATATGAACAAGTGTAAGTCAACTCGAAGTTTTTAAAATACTCTACCTGCTATGCTTTGCGGTGAGACATAGCTTCGAACTTGAGAATTATGAATCATACTTCTGAACTAGCCGGCAATGCTGCCTTCACAAATGATCAGATAAACACATGAACATTTGTAATTTCTTTTTAGGCTCTAAAATTTGTTTGTGCAGATATGCACAGCATTTTTATTCTAATGTATATAAGGTATATGATTTTGAGGTTCACAGATTTATTTGTAATATTGTGCACCCTATATTTAGGATCAAAATTCTGCTCATGTGAAGTTCACAATTATAATTCTTATGCAGAGACACCCCCAAATTCGTAGGTTTATATTATAGTAGATAATAGCATCAAAATTAATAATTGTTTAAGCGTTACTAATTAATTAATCTTACAGCCAAAACTACCGCATTCATGGAAGCCAGTGTGCATGATTTACTAAAACCGCTCATATACTGGACATAAATACAAAGTTACCATCACCAGTAATATGATGTTAATCTATTGCTTCAGAGATCATAGAGACGACGGAACCTATTCCAGTTGATTACTATTTTCCCATGAGGAGGAAAGTGCATACAAAACTGAGAAAGGCAGCTATCTACGACAACAGTGTTCGTAAGGATTTTTTATTTGATTTACATCCACGTTGCCAGTTGAAAAAGTTATATTTTCCTGCTATATATACACACTTAACTCACAGACATACGCACACGTTTACGGGTGCAATTATATTCCAAAGAGTCAGATTAATACAAACAGGCAGGAGAAGTACATGTAACGCGTTTTAATATAAAATGCATCGTTTTGTTTTCTCTGATGTAATATCAGTCACGGGCTTTTTGTAGATTTCCTATGGCTTTCATTGACTGTCAACATGATGCAATGATATACTTTTGTATATTTACCATTTCCGTTTGTCAATCTATGAACACACACAGATATACATACATACATGCATACATACGTATATACATATATGTGTGAGCGAGTGTTTGTGTGTGTGGGTGTGTGTATGGTATCTATGTCAGTGCACGTATATACATGTACGTATGAATGTATATATATATATATATATATATATATATATATGTATATAACTTATATGAACAGACACACATACATACACACATACGCACACACACATAGTCATATAAACATTATATATA
>NC_068987.1:106737898-106739340 GCF_001194135.2 Octopus bimaculoides
TATATATATATATATATATATATATATATATATATATATATATATTTATGTATGTATGTATGTATGTATGTATTGATATATATACGAGGATGAATGTTTAACGGACACTGTTGTGTAAACGAAAAGGGATGAAGAGAAGGGAGACAACACAGGGGAAGCGGCAGTGTGCACAATAAACAATCCCATCCTTTACATGAATAAACGAACGCTCGCTCAGATGTACGTTTGTGAATAATATTTCATGCGAATTCTTAATAACCTTACATTTAATCTTGCTATGCAAATATTCTGCGTAGTTAAGCCACTGAATTCTCTCCAGAGATCTGAACATCGAACAATCTCGACGATTTTAGTCGATCTTTATCAGAATTTGAAGCATGTTTTATTCATCAGCTCTAGAGAGTGCGACAGTGGTTTACATTTGCTTATAAAATGCTCTGAGCAACTGGTGCTGCTTTTCCTAGTGAGCATATCATTACATCCGTGGTTGTTGCAGATTAATTAAGGAAGCTGCTGACAAATTACTACTGTGAATGAATTTATAATTAAATTTACATGCGTAAAAAAATACTTGGTCTTCCTATGAAAATTTGTCCTGTGGTTAAACGATATTTTGATATACAAACGCGTAAAATAATGAGTGTGTTATGTAAGGCAGCGACCTGGCAGAAACATTAGAACGCCGGGTGAAATGCATAGCTGTATTTCGTCTGCCGTTACATTCCGCCAAGGTCGACTTTTCCGTTTGGGATCGATAACTTAAGTACCAGTTTCGGATGTGATCGCGACAAATTCTTATTTTATTTGTAGACTCACATCAGCACGTGAACTCTGTTCCTCATCTAACTCAATCTAAAAGCAGATCCCTTCACATGTGCATATTCAACGAACTATTGACTTGCATTACCCATACATTACAACTTACAACTTGGTGATTCAGTACACGGTCATCCTCAGTCACTAAGTCACCATTCTTGTCTTCCCGTATCTCAACTGATCTCGTTGAAAATAGTAAAGACATGTAGAAGCATCTTCAACACATAACAAGCGATAACTTTGATGTCTGTGGTAATGTAATTACAATAAATATCTAATTTCTGTATCAATGTTAAAAGTGTAACTATATAATACTGAACCATTCATTACGATTTGTAATACGTCAAATTTTGAAGAAGCAGGCGATCGCTAGTTTCATTGGCTACTATACGTTAAGATTTGTATAGGTAGTAAATGTAATACTCTTACCAATTCTCAGTATATGACACTTACCACCATCACTGCTTGACATAATCATTCCTATATATGTATAGAGGGTGTACGTTATCTCTTTAGCAATATACATCTAAGCGGAGCGCAAACATCACTCTCTCCTCTTACTCTTTTACTCCCTCTCTTTCTCTATTTCTGTATACATATATATGTATATATATAATTATATATAT
>NC_068987.1:106739491-106740270 GCF_001194135.2 Octopus bimaculoides
GAGAGAGAGAGAGAGAGAGAGAGAGAGAGAGAGAGAGAGGGAGGGGATATGAGGGGATATGAGGAGTCTTCGCCAGAATGACACAAACTAATGGGTGTGCGTTCTGAATTATGAAGTAGGTGTGCCACCAAAATTCCGGTTTGAGTAGCAGTTGAATATGTGGTTATGTGATTGTCTTGTTCACAGCGGCTAAAGGTGGCTTCCCTTTGAGTCAATAAGTATAGGTTAGAGTAGTGAAAGGCAAAAAATTAGGACAAGGATATTTAATTTATGTCAGTTCAATGTAAATTTAGCTACATAACGAAAGGTAAAAATAGTCTCAGACAATTGTTTCTGGGATATGCCAGTTGCTGTAGCATCGAATCGAGTGAAGACTCCGTCAACATCTGTACTTCATCATCAGAGAGATTTAGGGTAGAAAGTGGAAGAACTTTCCTTATCAATAGTATTTGTTGTGATTCATTATATCCAGGAGGGTGGGAGGGTGCAATTAACTTTTGGTAAATCTATGATCCGAAAGGATGATAAGGTATCGCAGCAAGATGAGTAAAACGACAGAATTGTTATGTAGTATTCCGTAACGAGGGAGAATGAATGCTACTAGATCCAACTTGTGAAAATGTTGACAAGAGGAAAAAAAATACGTTCTGGTGAGAGGAAAGTCAGATTGTCCTTGACCTGTCTTGCCTGTTTACCTTCATCACTATTGTAACCTGTATACATGTGTGTGTGTGTGTGTGTGAGTGTATATATATATATATATATATATATATATATAT
>NC_068987.1:106741708-106743172 GCF_001194135.2 Octopus bimaculoides
TATATATATATATATTCATACATATATACATATACATATATATATACGTTTATATATTCGTTTTGCAAGATTCTTGATGTGAAATCGTGTACTGAAACATATATTTTGGTATTTGGGGATGGTCATGTTGCCAGTTTAGCCAATAAAAACACACGCACTATATATTTGGTGTTAATTTGCTTCAGCTTTATTTTATTTTTTACATTAATCGTAAAGCAAAGGACCCCTGATGAGGTCACAGTAGTGTGACGAAAGAATTCTGGCCGAAATACGAACTCTGGCCGAAATATCAGTATTTAAAAAAATATTTTATTGTACATTTTCTAATAAAAACTTCCCCGTCCACTGTTAAGCCGACATGTTCGACACGAAAGACCTGTGTATCTACTGAATGCGCATAGGTGCGGCAGATACACATACACACACACACTCATACGCAAATATGGATATACTTACAGAGATGTCTATGCGTATATGTGATTATATAATGTTAAAAAAGATGAAAAGGAATATCTAATCACATTGAGCATCGAAAACTCCACTTCGTGCTGTGATGTGGACACGAACTTGGGACGTATTCCAAGAGTTGAAATAGGATTGAAAATCGATTAGCCCTAATAGAAGATGAAATATGAAAACCAGAATTGGCTGACAACAACTATAAGAAAAGAAACATCATACACCGCTTTGGATTAACAATTGCACTAAATATCAAGAATCACAGTGAAAACCGAGAAACAAATCGAAGACAATCTAGACATGGCACTTACAGATGAATCTTTCTGTCAGCCTAGAGCTGATTGCAACTCAATATTGACTTTGATCTTTTATCATTCGCGGATCGATGATATAAGCATCTGTTAAGTTCTAGGGTCGATACATTCGACTATTTCCAGTTTAGCCAAAATTTTTGGCATTGTACCTCCTATGTTAGAAATCAATATATTTCTGATATTACAAAATATTCCTTGTTATTCTTGAAAAATTCCTCTTAGATGTACCAATGCATTCGGTACGAAGATTCTCTATCATTTTTTTTTGTTCTTTTCAGCCGCTGGCTAAGTGAAGTACGAACAGGATGACTTTTGATAAGAAAAGAAGTTTCCATTCCTCGGTATGGTGGTTCGAAAGCATTTACAAATGCGTGTATTTGGTCATTCTCTAGTGAGTTCTGATCAAGCAGAGCTATGTTAAGGGCTGATCCAATCAAATCCGTGGCTGGAATTGAAGCAAAAATTGTTTTCTATTTCCATTAACTAGATCGACCGATTGCATGAATGACTTGTGCATATGAATGAAAACCTGAGACTATTAGATAACTACCAATCTAATAACGGCATAGATATAGACACAAACGCACAAACACAAAACAGACACACACGCGCGCAAGCACAAACGCGTACTCGCGTGCAATCACACAAACACACACGTGTGTATGTATATATATATATATATAAATATACA
>NC_068987.1:106743506-106749044 GCF_001194135.2 Octopus bimaculoides
ATATATATATATATATATATATATATATATATATATATATATATAAACCTTCATTTCTCTATACAAGGTATTTTATCTATAGTGAAGTAGGACGTAAATGCGAGAGAAGAAATAATTCCTGATAATATATACTGTTAGAGAGAAGTTACGCAAAGATACTGAGAAGAACAAATACTACAGTATAATGTATAATAGGTCGGACAAAAATGAAGGAAAAGGATATCGTGATGTTATTATTAATCTTCTTCTTCTTCTTCTTCTTCTTCTTCTTCTTCTTCTTCTTCTTCTTCTTCTTCTTCTTCTTCTTCTTCTTCTTCTTCTTCTTCTTCTTCTTCTTCTTCTTCTTCTTCTACATATTATTATTATTTTATGTTTGACTTTTGTTCTGCATTTGTACAAGTTGGATCCAAGTCTCACCCAGAGACCTCAAGAGAGAACAAGTTAGATGTTCATGTAGGTGTTATGCCTAGGGTACCATATATTTGGATTTGTACATAGTGTTGGTCTAGAGAATGTTTAAGAAACCATCAGACAATTATATGTTTGTTTTAAAATTTGAGATCACATAGACAGTATTTTACGTAGAATTTATTATTATTATTATTACTATTATTATTATTATTATTGTTATTATTTTTATTATTATTATGAATGCGATTTTGGCAGAACCCTTCTTAATTTAAATTCCGCTGAGTTCGACTTTACTTTTCATCTTTTTGGTGTTGGTGAAAGAACTACCAATTACTGGGATCGATGTAATTAACTGACGTCCCTCCCCAAACATTATTATTATTATTATTATTATTATTATTATTATTATTATTATTATTATTATTATTATTATCATTATTATTATTATTTTTAATATCATCATCAACATGATTATCATTATCATCATTATTATTATTATTATCATTATTATTATCATTATTATTATTATTATTATTATTATTATTATTATTATTATTATTATTATTGTTATTATTACTATTATTATTATCATTGCCTTTGCAGTGTCAGCTGTTCACTACCAGTGAACTAAGGTAACACCTCTTATTTTTCGAGCACCTTCCGGAGTATTCGAGCGGTTCCAAAGCAGTGCTGTTTCCTGCAAGGTCTCCATCTTTATTGCAGCCCCTATTTGTTCAACGTACATCCCGAGATTTTTACTCACTGTCCCCAGGGCTCTGACAATTATTGGTACTACTGCTACTTTTTTTATCGACCACAGCTGCTTAACTTGCCAAGCTAACCAGTCATATCTCTCGACTTTTCTTTCTCCCTTATCGCATACCTTGTTATCAGCTGGGCATGCTATATCTATGATCCAGCATAGTTTGTTTTCTTTCTCAATAGAGACTATGTCTGTCTTCCTATTCTCTATCCCATGCTCGCACTGAATCATAACATCCCATAGGATATTTGCATTTCTCTTTTCGATGATGCCTTCAGGTTTGTGGTCGTACCAATTTTTGCTCTGTCAGGTCCATACTTGTTGCAAAGTGCCCAATGGACAAGCCTGGCGTCTTTTACATTCCTTCTGGGCTAGTGGCGTACATTGGCTGCTAAGATGCCATACGGTTTCATCGTTTTGTCAACAGATTCTGCACTTATCATTTTCTACTGTGTTGTCTATTCTCTATTTTATGTAGGTTGTTCATAGTGCTTGCTCTTGGGCAGCACAGATTCGAGATCTGTGAAGGATAAGAAATGTTATACTATAATTGAAAACTTGGGGAGAGGGAGTGGCAAGGTTATTTGCGAAATATCATCATGTAATACAACACAAACATTTAAATGGGTAGGGCTTTTCTAAGGATGTGAGCAGTACTTGTTAGCTTCATCTTTTAGATTTCTCTGAGACATGGATCTCATGGGATATCAACTAGATCTTTCTGACATCCCTTTTTTTTATCATACCGAGACTCTATTGGCCACACAATAAAAAACAACAACACCAAAGCTAATATTTCATCCATTGTCCCTCATTAATATCGTAAATACCTGAAACTAATGAAGTAAATACATTATAAGCATTGTATTTCTGATATACTCCAGTTGCATTATTTTATTTTAATATTGCAATATCCAGTTCATCCTGATAAGAATACTGAAAAGCGGGTGCTTTGCATATTATTCGTTCAACTTTAGTTTTATAAACTATCCCCTGCAACCAGCGATTCACAAATATGAATTGATGCAAACAATTACATTGATATCACCAAATGGATACCCACTTCCCATCCTAAACAACACAAACTAAGGAACTAAATTATTAACGAGCATGAGACCACTTTTGCTTTAACGTATTTCCTTTCATCTAAATGTGTTCCTGCCCATTTATGTTATTCAGGACATAAGAGAGTTTGTGTGAATCTTTGGTCACTTAGGTGTCTTCAGTTGACCCAACATTTTAGAAATTTTCCAAATCAAACCGACTAAGATAACAGTTTGCTAATTCATATATTACATATAGTTGGTGTTATGTTCACGAGGAAACTAACTTTTACTTTTCTTTTTTAAATCACACACTGCTTTCATTTCTTTCTTTCTTTCTTTCTTTCTTTCTTTCACACTGCGGTTCTATTCCTTAAAAAGTGTTCATGTAAGACGTAGTTGCTTTGTTAGTAAAAGTTTAGATACTAACATAATAATTAAACATTAGGTGTTGACTAAATTAATTTGTTGGCCTGTCCGTTGTACGAGGTGTGCACTAATTAACAGGTAACAATCTAAACTCAGTTATTGCAACGGACCACAGCTGAGTTGTGAATGTATTGTATTAATGGTGTCACTAATAATAGCGGCTCGTTCGTGTGTTCTGATGTTCATGTAACTTAAAAGCAGTAACATGATTTTTCCACTCTGTAACAATTTTTAAATTGTTAATATTTTATAGAAGATGCTGATCTCGGATTAAATTGATTTACAGTATAGTTCTAAGACAAACTTAGTATTTTAAAGATTACATTTGTAAGAGATAAGAGAATTAGACTAAACAAATACTAACAAAGATTTAGGAATAAGTTGCGTAAACCTACGCAAATGTTCACAAGAGTAAGAAGATGAAAACATATCAAATGAGAAATATGATAACTAAATTGAATGGACAACACTGAATGATAAACAATAAATTTATAGGTATACATATTCTATCTATGCTCCTATAAGTTGTATCCTATAAGTTGGATGGTAAAACAAACTACAAGTACTAGATAGGTAAGCCAGGAATATAATGACAGCAGATATAATGCACGACCTATAGTTTCTCTTAAACAAGCGTAGAGGTTTGTCTGTATCCTGCCTCTGTGAACATATAAAATATCTGCTCTAGATGCACCACAAAATATCTTGTCAGGATAATGGTGATATATAGAAATAACCATAATGTAGACACAAAACAAAGAATACTTTTATCCCTTCCACTATAAAACACGCTGAGATGCATAAAAACCAATAAAGCGTTTGCAAAAAGAATCACTTGCTGTTATTATAGATGTAATTTGAAGGGAAACTGGGATGGTATAATATGTTTAGACGCTAGTGAGTTTGTATAAGGTTAAATAAAACTTGAAAAGTAAGGGCAAAGTGGAAGGAGATAAGGAAAATAATGGTTAACGCCTTTAGATTAAAGTAAAAAAAAAAAATGAAACCTGAGAGCATAGGAATTTTATTGGCGGTATGAAACAGCTCCCAAGGTTATTAAAAGTACACTGATGCAGATTGTAGACATAATTTTCAATATATAACGGTTATGAATCTATGAATCGAATTATTTCTGAGTGCGCAGTGCTAATGTGTGCGTTTGTGTGCGTGTATTTGGCAGGCTATCGGATGTTATACATCGCTGCTCACAATCTGCTTCCACGCATAATTTTAGCATTTGAATGATACTAACAAATTAGTTAGGCTGACAGGTAAACATTCCACCTGAACGGAAGCCCAGACCGTCGCACAGTTATTGGTTTAAAGCTGAATGAACTGGAGCAACGTGAAATGAAATAATTTACTCGATATTACGACGCACCGACGGTTTTGAACATGAACTGAGGTCTTGCGATCGTGGGTGCAACGCCTTTCCCACAATATATTTGCATTTGAGTGTGTGTGTATTTATAAATGTGTGTGCGCGTGTATCTGTGACGGCACCCCCCCCCCCACATATATATATATATATATATATATATATACGTATGTATGTGTTATATACATGTGAGTTCTCTTTCTCTAATTAATTTTTAAAAATGGATCTATAGGCCATCTGCTCCGTAGCAAGATTATGAGGGAAACCATCTTGTTTTGTTCTGAACCTTTAAATATTAAGGCCTTGCAGACGTTTATATTTCTGGATATCATGATCCTTTATGGTGTATGAATGAAGCATTAGCGTTTTCTCCCTCAAGAAACCAGGTGGGTTTGTATGCATTCTCTACGAATGTATGAATGCATCTATGCATGTATGTATAAACGCATGCATGCATGCATATATGTATGTATGTATGTATGTGCATTTGTGTTTATGCTTTCATTTGTGTTTATGTCTGCATTTGTGCTGAATCATACGATGGAGACAATACAAACATTACATAATAACCAAAAGCAAGAACCAGTAAAATATATTCCACTGTCTTTCATGGGATGCGGAAAGGACTATGGGATTGTATATACCATTCATTAACAAAAAGAATTTTAAAAGAACTCGTTCCGATATTATTGTCGGAATCCAAGACGCAGTTGGTGCACGACAACACAATTTATTATAAGACCAACGAAAGAAAAAAATGCATATATATAACGATTAATGAACAGAGATACTATAATGCAAGCACCATAGTAAAACACAGAATATCAAAGATTAAAAATTCTGGGAAATGCATTGTAGATTATTGGGCCTCAATATTTGGTTGGTTCACTCCAAGACAATAACAGAAAAAAGCATTTATTGTGTGATTTGCACTACGAATGAAGAATCATTCAGGCCCACTTCAGTCTATACAAATGCAATGAGGTAATTAGAAGCTGGTTGTATTTAATCGATACTTTTCTATCAAGGTCAAATACAAGTGTGTACTCTTGGTAAGACTTCTACAAGGATAATCGTTGTATTTGAATTCTTGAGATTATGACAGTTTCTGAATATAATCGTTTTCTGCTGATACAATTTCTACATTACGATAGATGAAGGTATCAGATGTCAATATATTACTTCTATAAGAGCTTAATTGTTAGAAATACGATCATTTCTGAAGAAAATAAAAGAGATATTCTATATTTCCTTCAGTATGAATTTGTCAGTTCGATTGTGCTTCAAATGTAATTTCCTTTCAAAAGAATACAGACACCCAAGTACAACATACACACATACAACACGCACACAAACAAACACACACATGATCACACAAGACAAACACTAAGTATATGTATTTGTATATAAAAGCAGTGGTTCAAATTTGTTTTAGCTTTCAAATTTCATAATTATGGTATGAATATGAAATTATTTCTTCATTATCTTATACACACACACACACACATATATAT
>NC_068987.1:106749474-106754522 GCF_001194135.2 Octopus bimaculoides
ATATATATATATATATATATATATATATATAACTGAAATTTATAGAAAATCAAAAGACGAAGACAGGTGTATGAACAACAAGCAGGCGTAGTTTAAAGCCCAGGCAAATGAAAATGTCACTCATATTTCGAGCCTACGCTCTTCAGCAGAAATGAATAAGAGAAAATAGACACAGAGAGAATGAAATAAAACGTACGTATGTATGTATGTATGTATGTATGTATGTATGTATGCATGCATGTATAGATACAGGTGTGTGTTTGTTTTCTGTCTGTATTTGGTCCTCCCTGACCGCTTCATAATTTGTGTTTGATTACGTCCGCGTAACCCAATGATTCGGCAAATGTTACCGGTAGAATACGTAGCAGATTAAAAGAAAATTAATGCAAGGGTCAGTTTGTTGGACTTGAATCTGTCAAGGTAATGCTCCAGTATGGCCGCAGACACTAGTGAAAGATAATATTAAAAAAATGAATAAATAAATAGATAAATAACAAGTGAAATGGTTTAGTGCACATCCAGCAAAATTACAGTAAAAAGCCCTAAAACAAGTTGAAGCATAAAATGAATAATATGATAAGTAGCATCTGTTTTATCAATAAAATTACCAAGGACACGGGACACAGGGTGTGTTACGGAACATTACAATATTCTAATATTGGTTGCCACTGAAAGAAAGACGAATTATATGCGTGTCCTACTATGGCATCGGTGGGGTTTTGCGGAATGTACATAACAAGAAATAAATACGCGACCGTGAAATAAATGTTTGGTGAAGTTGTTAGAGGTAACTTTTTATTGGGTGAGATACGTCGCCAAAATGAAATAGTAGTTAATATAGAAAATATGGAAATGTTAAAATATTGCAATGTTGACTGAAATGATGGATGGCAAAATGACAGCACAAACGAACGAATTGTTCGTTGTACGATTTATAGGGTATATATGATATTTAAAAATAAATAAATAAATGTGTCGGTTTCATTGAAACAGAAACGATTTTGTTACACGGGTGGGGAAGATACGATATGTATATATATATAGTCATATACATAGATATACATATACATACATAATACACACACATATCTGTACATACACACACATACACACACACACACACACACACACACACACACGCACACACACACACACACATATATATATATATATATATATATATATATATATATATAGAAACTGCCAGATGCTCAAACATACATATGTATAATGATATATATTCCTTCCGTAAATTGTGTAATCATGTAATCTATTTTACGCAAGCACGAATTGCTAGAACCATTCGCCAATCTACCATCATCTATATTTGATCCTAAATATCTCCTTCTTTCTCTCTCTCTCTCTCTCTCTCTCTCTCTCTCTCTCTCTCTCTTTCTCCATCTCGCTCTTTACATACACACACACGCACAATTACACAAACACACAATTACACAGACGTATTTATATAATAAAACAGACGAATTGGTTATCTGGTACTGGTTCACTTGCTTCTCTATTATGACATAAACATGTCTATTCAAATATGTCCTGAGCACAACATAAGCAACTCTCATTTCATCAGGCTTGCCACATATTCTGGCGAGTACTGACATGCTGATTAGTCAACACACAGTGAACATGTGAAATTTCTAATCAGAATTAAGAAATGTAAAGTGGGTGGGACTACAATCTATCAATCACAAGAGTTGAGTGCAGAGCCAGATTGTAAGTTAAGACATAGTTAAATGGCATATCTATTTCTAAAGATGTCATTAAAATTAGTTACCTCCATCATAGAAACTGGTACAGGCAAAACACCTTGTATATCAGCAGAGAGTAGGTACTAAGTACGCCATTTGACCCTATCATAACTTATTTGGAAACAGCTGCCAACGTTACTCTAAAAAGACTTTTAATGTTTACTGTGTTTAATACATTAAAGAAGTGACACGTAATGAATTTCAGCATTAATTAATCACTTACTTAATTCGTCTTGATTAAAGTGCTTCGATTAATTATAGCAGAGCTAATAGAATATTAGCTTAAATTAGAGGATATCCAGCTAATTATATTTCAGGATAATGACCTAAGGAAAATCACAAAGAACTGCGAAAATCTCTGCGAAAATTCAAAGGGGGCGGGAAAAGGAAAAGGAAATAATTAAAATATAGAGATAGCCGTAGCCACAGTGACAGCCACTTAATCAATAAATATATGAATAGATACAGAATAGGATGAATCTACCGGGGGGGGGGGCGCTCAGCACGGCATTGGTATAGAGGACGGCAATGGCTTAAACAAATAAATGTGTATACTAGATTAATGGAAATAGTTTTCGCAATAATCAATTTCATATAGGCATATGAATTCATTAATTTATAAATTTATATTAGTTAAATTACAACATTTTGAGAGATCAGTTATATAGCTGTAGTGAAGTTACAAGTTGAAAGGCTAGAAATAATAAAGGAAGAAAAATAGACCCGATATTCTCAATAACAAAAAACAAAAAAAACAAACAAACGAATACCAAGCATTCCAATCTTTCTATTAAGCAATATTGTCACAATTTTGTCGAAAATGAAGCTAAACATTTAAAATCATATAGGTACCACTAAAATAATTTAACATTATGTGACGTATTGAGACAAGTTTAAAAGAATTTATAAGATTTATGAAATGTTATTATAAAGTCCATAAATCTAAATAAAAGTAGAACGAATTTATAGAATTATAATGGATTACAAGTGGAGGCGCAATGGCCCAGTGTTTAGGGCAGTGGACTGGCGGTGAAAGGATCGCAGTTTCGATTCCCAGATCAGGCGTTGTGTGTGTTTATTGAGCGAAAACACATTAAGCTCCACGAGGCTCCGGCAGGGGGTGGTGGCGACCCCTGTTGTACTCTTTCGCACCAACTTTCTCTCACTCTTTCTTCCTGTTTCTTGAGTAACGCTGTGATGGACTGGCGTCCCCTCCAGCTGGGGGAAACGCATACGGCATAGAAACCGGGCCCATGAGCCTGGCTAGGCTTGAAAAGGGCGCAAGAAAAAATGAATTATAGAAGATTACAAAAGTCATAATTAGGGAGGGTGAAGCAAATATCTTAAGCATACCACATAAAGTTAAAAGCAAATTTTAAAAAAATGTATTAAATTTAATTATATAAAATCAGACATCGGTATCGTTCGTTAGAGCTAATGGTAGGCAAAATGTCCATGCCACTATCTGAATAAAAACCTTAGTCTCGTATTTACAGACATCTAACTGATTTGACTGTAGTATTCAACTTTGAAGTGTGCTATAAATATCTTCGGATGCGGAGACAGTTATGCAAACATCTATGGACTGTGTATGTTAACAGTGGATTATTCTTCTTGTTGTTTATCGTAAATCCTTCTTCATCCGGTCTTTGTCTTTTCAACAGTAAATAGTCATCGGGACTAGTTTGTGACTCACTGATAAAAGTACACGGATGTATATTTGTGGATCTATCATGGGTTATCGATGTAAATTGTCTCTCTAGGAGCATATTGATCAAGAATGAAAGAACCATGTGTTTCTTGACAATATAGAAATACGGATTGGAGCTTTTGAGTGGAATTTTAATTGAGAGAATGTCATCAATGCCAGATCTGCATGTCTTTCTATCCACAGAAAACAATAAGTGAGTATGAAGTAAGCAGTATTTCTGCTATTCTATACATCACACGAACAAATGAAATTCTCCGGATGCCGATTTTTCGGTAGCTCGTAAATTTTAGTGATAATGACAATATATATGTACACATATATACTACCTCGAGTATATATATATATATATATATATATATATACATACATGCACACACACACACACAGACACACACATAGATATTATTTTTAATATTATTACTATTATTATTATTGAGAGTATTAGTATTATTCAATCCAAGGAAAGACAATTTCCTTTCAAGGGATGGAAAACATCCAAGTTCCACCGGTTCTTCAGTTATATACCACAATATAGTAGAGAAAAAATCCGAACGAATGAGTGAATAAAATATTACTCTTACCAGCTTTAGCTATATTCCGTATTAATGAAAATTGTTTTCATTCATTTTTTTTCATCTCTTTTTTACTCGTTTAGGCAATTATTTTTCAATTAGAAATTTAATTTCGATGTATTCAAAACAGAATAACATATTCCTAACCACACGTATTATATATTAACCTCTTAGTATTTAAGGCCCCTTAGAAAATTCATTCTTTGTATACTATCTTATATTTGTTTTGTATTTTGTATATTGTAACTTATTGATAGATTTAACGGACTCTAATATTAGCGGACCAATTAAGTTGTAGGAATGGCAATGGCCTTATTCCACTCATCATATGGGTATTATGATGAGAACTTTTGTTAATTAATAATAACCACACACTTAATTTATACCCAAGTTATTTCTTCATTGATATAGTTACGTATTGATTTCCTTACTTAAGCTTACATTAAATACATTTGTTAATTTTATCGATATTCTATTGCATAGCCTTTAGCTTCTAACTAATGACCCCTGTGATATTGATCATCCCATTAACCATACCCTATAACGTTTTACCTTTGCTATATTCCCCATTAATTTGAAATAAATTGTAGTCTCACAACCTCTGGATATTATCTTGGAATTTACTGCCTCACCATTTCTAACTAGTTCTATTATTTTATTATTTCATTTTACTTTTTCACATGTTTGATTCCTACTATTATGGACTGCCTGATGAAGGTTTGGGGCTCAATTATTGTCCAACTTCTGTCCAACTTTTGTTCAAACTTTGTACAATCTCTGTATAATATTTGCATAATATTAGTATGATGTGTCAACATTGGCATGCTGGTCCCCAAAAGTAGAAACAGCTGTAAGCGCAAAATTTTATCCACTCATTTATTCCTATTTATTTATTTATCAATATAATTGCAATTAATAGACCTAATTGATGTTTGTAAGTTGATATTTGACAACAAATTATCTTCTCCATTCTTCTTTGCCTTATATATATATATATATATATAT
>NC_068987.1:106755453-106760095 GCF_001194135.2 Octopus bimaculoides
CACACACACACACACACACACACACACACACACACACACACATACACACACTAACATATATATAAATATATACGTCATTAAAGCGACTGAAGGTGCTGTTGTGTACCAGTATCGCTAGAAATGAGAGTCAAAACAACACAGCCACAATAAGCACCATCTTATTGACCAACGTATATATTCTTGGCTTTCAGTTGTGTGTGTAAGTGTGTTTTGTGTATGTGTGCGTATGTGTGTATGTACGTGCGCGTATGTCACAAATCCTGTATACTTAAATAATTTTGTTAAAACGCTATATAAACGGTAAAATATATATTATTATGGAAGGTAACAGAATGGAAAGTAAGCTGTGTTTTCAGAATGGAAAATATTTAAATTGGAAGATAAATTATGATAGAAGAATGTAAGATATATTACTGTAAAAGGGAGGTTGAAACGGATTTCATTTATATCAAAATGTTGTATAAAATAACTCATATTGCTGTATCTGAAAATTATACTACAATAACTAAAATAAAATAATGAATATGTATATAATATAAGAGATTATAGCTATGGTTGAAATTGTTTCTTATTCTAAGTAATGTGGCAAAGTGAAATAATAAAAAAATATATACAAAATCGTATTTAAGCATCAACTCAACACGTCAATGCGTTAAAATTTACGAAATAGCAAATTGGAATGAGAAGTTATGGAATTGTATGATTAATAATGTAAATTATAGAAATTTCATGTAAAAAAAAAGCCTAAATAACCCTCCATAAGATAACTAAAATTTATTGTAAATTTGCTTAACTTATTTATTTGTTGTTTTCACATATCGAGAATATTATATTTCCATCCATGAACCTCCGTTTCTCGACTGTTGCATGTATTATATGTATTTAATACTACTTTAAAAATTTGATGCGAAAAAGTAAACCAATTATGTAAGCATTTTGTAATTCCCGACACAAAAAAGTATCATCTCTGAATGTTCAGCCATATATTTATCAAAATTCACTTGCATGTATCTACAAAAACTAAAGCAGAGATTCCTGCAACATATTGAAATTATACAATGTAGAGTAGGATAAAGTCAGGGCTAGAAAAGAATTATAACGAAAGAATTCAAAAGGGGTGGAGCAGTTGTATTTGAAAGTCGAAATTAGGGAGAACTAAATAAAACCAGGATAAAATGAAAATGCTATAGAACAATAAAATGTATACAAAATTGTAAGCATGTGTATTTGATCTCATTGTGAAATTAGACACAGTAAGTTAGACCAGTAAGTTATAATATACCATTAAACTCATGCAGACCCATATACATAAATACTTATCATAAATGCAAATATAATGAAATTTTGTTTCAAATCTTTACTTTAATTTTCTTGCACTCCTGCCTAGTGTCATGAATTCATTGCTCTTTCAGTGCACGCTGGACTTATAATTGCTGTGCTTGTATATTCAAATTAATATTTATTCTATTAATATATAACAACTCATGTTGATAGGTTTGGTGAGTTGGAAGACTTGTTTGATGAGTGTTGAACTGAAAAGCTGGTAGTGTAAATTTGTGGTCCTTCATGTTCTGTCTCAAAATAACAGTCATATTGTCAATTTAATCGACTATACTATTTCCCAAATCAAGTGATGTTATGCTAATGTAAGACCTCACTATTGGTATGGATATGAGCTGGCAGAATTTGAATAAACTCAGAAATATGAAAACCGAAACATGCTTAGCGGCATTTATTCCGTCTTTATGTGCTGAAGTCAAGTTCTGCTTAGTCCGCTTTTGCCTTTAAACCTTCCGATGGTAGACGATATAAGCTGAACACCGAGATCGATGTAATTAGCTAGTACTCATCTCCAAATTTCACGGCTTTGTGCCTATATTAAAAAAGATTACCCTTACGGTTATTGCATAAACATTAATGAAAACAAAAGCTACAATCGAAGATGGATTTGGACACATGTGTGTATATTTTTGTAATGTACATTTACAATTTTCACGATCATAATATACGTTTACCTGATCTTGCATTTCAACACGGATGCTTGACACTATAGAAATCATTTTGTTACAATTGGTTCTAAGACCTATCGGATTTACTCCTAATTATTCTATACTGTATTTTATCTCTCTCTATATGCATTCTAATTTTTGTACCCATCACATTAATAATGATACAGAATATGTATCTTATGTTCATGTTCTACACATGGTTTCAGTATATCCATATACTATTGCAGATATGTTCCCATCAAATATGAATCGCGTGCCTAACTGATTCACCTGGTGAAAGTACGCCAAAGGAAAATAATTACGTGAAATACAATATCGGAATAACCTTGTATTCATGAGGACATCCTCACTTTCTACAAGTCGGTTTTTGTTTTTAGTGAGGCGCATCACTCATGTGGCCACACGGTAAGCTTGTTCAGTTCACGATCTTGATGTTGTAGGTTGAGTTCAGGGAAGAATGTACACCGGGCTCGTGCTGTTGTTCTTTTCCTGCCTACAGTTCTGTAATCTTCGATGTTTACTTGATAAAGAATTAGAAAGGAAAGAGAGATTTCTGCTCCTGACCACGTATTTTCCTAAAAATCTAACAGTGCACAAAGCGAGAAGCGGCTTTGTTTCGCTGTTTCAGTATAAAATCAAAAAGATGCATACCTGGCTTTTTAAGAACATTTTAGACGGTGGAACGATGCTACTGTGAGACGAAGTATCGTGTGAATGATTGCAAGAATATGGACTTCAATAAATTCCAGGGAGAATGTTATAAAGAGAAGTAGGTCCCTGATATAGTTTCCATTACTTTTATGTCTTGTATAAGCTAAGCCTGCGGTAGATAATATATGTTTAAACTGCCACGCACCGGAATCGGGCCCGAAACCACGGAGATTCGAAAGGAAATGTATAACCAAAGTGTCATATCACTGCATTACCAGAATAATTAGACAAATAAAACAAGTAACTATAATCATTTAACGCCACGTTGTCTTTATGTCTTTCAGAACAGTAAATTGGGAGTCATTTCTTCAATACAGTCCTTCTTCCACAAGTGAGTGTTCTTATGAACAGGCACCTGATGCAGTTTTATTAGATAGTATGCCATAATCGTTGTATTCCAGAATTAAATTCTTGCTTTGATTTGTGATTCTCTGTGTATATTATAAAATTCTTTAAGAAAGTATTTAATCTAAATTTGTTTTAGAAATAAATTCAAGCCCTCCAGGCGTTTGCCAGCTATCTTGTTGCAATAAATTACCGCCTTCTTAATTGTTGTTCAGTTTTACTCCTACAATTTTATGTGTTGCTTTTATGTCCTTTTATCCGCAAGCCTTATTGTGGTGCGACGTTTCTTTCATATTTCTCACATCTGATTTTCTCCCCAAATCCTACATTTCTTTTCTGGCTAGAATGTTCTTGAACATTTCATATTTGTTGTTTTGTTATTTCTAACACTAAAACTTTCATGTTGGTTTTTCTTTTTCAATTTTCATGAAACAGTTTGTTTTGTCTAGAAGCTTTGGCGTCTGTAGTATCTTCAAATTCTCTACTCATTATTTAGTGTGAATTCTTGTATGAAAGGCTTCCTTTACCTTTTGACGATTTCCTAATCTGAAATAACATTGTTCTACATGAAGCAACGACAAGAATCTCTGTGCAGGTTTTCATCATAACATAAGTAGTACCCGGTAAATTTCACTTACGTCATCAGTACTGGCGTCATTGCACAAATTGCTTTCTGAAGGACAGATTATGCATGCGTATAAGGAAATATAATGCATGTAGAATAGAGAACATGCTCGTGACTGAATGTCTTTCATAAATGTTTTAATCGGACTTGGTCAACCTGCGAATGAAAAACAACACAGATGAATCTTGTCTCCCTTCTCTGTAATAGAAATAGAAGAGCATATCTTGCACATAACACTCTACCATATTAAAATGAACACATTTCAGTTCTCCGCGGTAAACTTTGGTTTAATTTGTTAAAATTGTAATGAATAATCATGTGACGTCATTATCAAAGATCTAGAAAACTGGTATGAGCCAGCAAAGAAAATTTGTATACTGTTGCTTGACCTGAACGAAATAGCAAGCGACTGGTTCTCTCCAACGACACATTTATGGTAATAAAAAATGGACGGACACATTTGATGATGGAAAATTGCGATTCGTCGCGGTTACTCTACTGAGCCAAGAAGGACTGCAACAAAAATAACAGTAACATCTGGTAATATAGTTTGTCAATTGTTGCGTAGTGACCACACGTTCAAGACAGTACTGCATTACAACGCTTTGCTTGGCTACCTTTTATCTTTTATATTTTACTTCTTTCAGTCATTCGACAGCGGCCATGCTGCAGCACCGCCTCCAAGAATTTGTAGTCGAATGAATCGACCTCAAATCTCATACATATTCTGTCGGTCTTTTAGGTCGAACTGCTAAGTTATGGGAAGGTAAACACATCTCCTTTTGTCGAGCACTTGAGGGGACAAAGATATGCACACACCACTCACACAGACACAAAGACGCACACACCACTCACACACACACGCACGCACAAGCGCACACACATATATAAAGATAGATATACATATAGATAGACAGACAGACAGTTATGCATGTATATATATATATATATA
>NC_068987.1:106760633-106764391 GCF_001194135.2 Octopus bimaculoides
AAAAAAAAAAAAAAAAAAAAAAGAAAAGAAAAAGAAAGTAAATAGAAATCTAGATTCAATGATTTCCTTCCCGCAGGTACTGGACGCATTTTGTCCGCTTCTGATAAACATCTGTGATTTGTAGCACTATTCGTCCATACGAGCTACTGTCACGTAACGAATACTGCGGTTTTACAGGATTCTACAGAATATCCACGTTAAAGAAGCTATACATAGCGTGTATATATAAGTGACGGGCAACCTGAGGCCTTCTGAACAGCACGTGTAACGAAATATTACCTTTAAATTTGTTAGCAGTGAATCCCGCCTAATTATGCGCCATGCCTGTTGCTGTCCACTTCTCGTAAACTATTGCCCAAAGCTGATAAATCTATCAGCAATGGGCATTAGCTGCGATATCTATATCATTGAGTAAAAAGTCATTGATGATATGCCATTTGTCCGATGTAGGACTTTGAAAATATAGAAAAAGGAGAAGAAGATGAAATACTTGACATATATGACAGAATCAAAATTTAGAAAAGCTATATAGAATCTTATAGTTATAAATTGATTGTAAACAACGAGACAAAAAAAAACAGCCCCATTTATGTGTTTGTCTGCGGTTATATTAGCGTGCGTCGTGTATTTGGTTTATATATTATTGTATTTTTCGTTTTAAACGTTTTAGATATGTGAATTTGTGCACTAAAAACATTATTAAACTTATATAATTCAACTATTTCAACCAAAATTTATTACAACTGGGAAATATGATTGCATTTTAATTATTAATCAATTTACTTTTCATAAGTGTTTTATATCTTTTCTTTCATGGAGAGGTATTTAGAGTTTGGAGTCTGTTTTAATATGTATTCGTCCTCTTTTATGACATCGTATATGTTATTCCATATAACGAACCGCTGGGATATGTTCCACTAGATATTTTTATTTGATTTTGCTTCCAGTTATTCTTTTTATAATCCTCTCTATATAGATATTTGGGAATTGCGTTATAGTTGTGCTTGTTTTCTTTCCGCTGTTTATATTCACCGTTCATACAACATAACTAATTGACGCTCATATTAGTCTATACATAAGTGATATAATTTTTTCGTCTTTGATAAACCTACATACATACATATACATGTGTACACTCTCACACATCTATACATTGATACATACGTACGCATGTACATTCATATATAGATATTCGACTATTCGTTCCTTTGCTTTTGAACGGCTATTAGTACATACATTTTTCGTGTTTTATTCGTTTGTATAAAGTAATGTACTGCATTTTTGTATGTAAATAAATAAATATTTCTCTTTCAACTATCAGTTTATTCCGATATATCTTTATGATACCAAAGTTTCTATTTGCACGAACTTTTGCGAATACATGACTGTTTACAATTTTATTAAAGCTTTTCATATTACACTCTTCGTATATATGCAACCCAATCAAAGCAGACATACGTTTAGTTAATTGGAATTGAGAGAGAGTTGATTATTTCCCAGTCCATTTATATACAGGATAATTTCCAGTATGACGAATAGGTTAGTATTTCCCATTTGTACTTGCATTTTTAATTTTACTTTTACTAATTTCAGTCATATTGTGATGCCATGTTGTGGCACAAGCTTTGGTGCGATTGGTTTCTATTTCCCATTCACTTCCCTGCCTTTTGTATGGAGTTGCTTCCGATGAAGTGGTTAGTTGAACGTAGCTGCTCTTGTTTGTGTTTGCTCCAATACACAGATTCATATGTAGAAAACAAGAGGTGTGATTAAGTATAATGTATCAATATCCAGTAATAATCTAACAACCTAGAGTAAGTTAAGGAAATCACATGGGTACTTGATTACTTTTAGCTTTCTTAGTCGGCATACAGGATCATGATGGGAGAATGCCTATTCATTCCTAATGTCTAAACAAATCAGTAGAAACGGAGCACGGAATTTCTGGTTATCTAGGTGCTTGCGAGCTTCTTGAACATCCACGTCTATGAACTGAAAACATTTTTATTTCCCATTTCACTGTAAGAACAGGCACAAAATCGAGAACATGCCAGGCAAATATTTTTTTAGATGTGTTTTAAAAGCATACACATATACACCTCGAAAATCACTAAGATTGAAATTGTGTGTACCCACGATAACTAAACTGGTCTAGGAAGGTCGGATCTTTGGTACTATGCAGTGACGTATAGCTTTCAATCTCCAAGTGGGAAACTGGACTTCACAAGATCCCGTATATATATGTGTGTGTGCGTGTATGTGCGTGCATGTGAGAGTGTATGCGCGTGTGTGTATATCATCGGTATCGTCCTGAGAATGTATCACAATAACCTATGCAGATCTCGGTATATCTATTAAAGACATTTTTCAGTTCATAGACGTGGAAGTTCAAGAAGCTACCAAGCACCAAGATAACCAGATATTTCCTGCTCCGTTTCTTCTGACTTGTAGGACGGGGTTGTCTATCCGCTGATTTCATCGTGAAGAGAACTGTCCTTTCTTGGTTAGGTGCTGTCAGACATCGCCAAGAAGCTCTGCCTCGCATTCTTCATCTACAAATTGGAATAAAAGGGGAGTATGTACAGAGGACAGATTAACGAAACTAAATTTTCAGAAAGTGTATCAGAACATTAGGAATCATAAGACGTTCTCCCATTATGATCCTATGCACCCGCTAAGAGAGCTAAGAGTAATCAAGTACCCTTGTGATTTCCTTGACTTTTTCAAGGTTGTTGGATCATTACTGGATTTTGACACCCTATTCTGAATCATACCTCTTGTTTTCTACATATGAATCTGTGTATTTTGTTTGTTTGTTTTTGTGGTTAGGCCTTGCAATATCCCTTATTTCATGTTCTTTATCGGAATCAGTATATTAATTTCTACGCTCCACCAAAATATTCTCGATTTTGTGCCTGAGACAATGTCATAATACGCAGTGTTCCTAAAGAGGTGTTAGAGCGACGAATACACCCGGGCATTATATTCGGCGCTCTAACACCACTTTAGGTTCACTGCGTCTCATAATAATTTCTTACAGGCACAAGATCAAGAATATTTCTTACTTGCACAAGATCAACAAATCTGGCTAATGTCCATCTCTCCTTTTACATTTTCGCGAATGATAAATAAACAACCAATCAAATAATAACAGTGAAATTAATGGACTAATACAAATTCCAGCAGCTGTACCTATATCTGAAACATTTATTAACGTTTTAAGTAGATAGTTCATTAGTTGATGCAGGAGGATATCTTTTAGATTCTCTGAGTCCAGAAAAATGCTGCATCAATGTCTTTCGTTTTTCTGAATTGAATACGATAATAGGATCCAACTGAATTGAATAAGAAATGGGATCCAACCCAACGACTAACGATTCCCTTCAAAATATTGGTATTGTGCCTAATTTACACAGAATTATTAGAACTATATGAATGTAATATTATTATGTTACTAAGGGTGTTATATAATTTAATAGTTTTGTGCTTGTTCTCCGTATATTGTATACCTGTTTTAAAAATGCAAAAATTCACTCGTATACATTTTCGTGTATGATCATTTATGTATATATGCAAATATGTACCTCGCTCTGTCTGTAATTTTCTTATCTTTCCTTCCAGTCATCCGTATATATATGTACATATATAAAGAGATGGTTGGATAGATAGACAAACAAACAGATTGAAAGATAATTATACATACATACATATATGCATATATATATATATATATATATATATATATATATATATATATA
>NC_068987.1:106765133-106766131 GCF_001194135.2 Octopus bimaculoides
ATATATATATATGTATATATGTATACATACATATATACATATATATATACACACACACACACGCACACACACACACACACACACACACACACACACACACACACATATATATATATATATATAGATAGATAGATAAATAGATAGAGAGATATATAGAGAGATATATAGATAGATATATGTATACACGTACACGCAAGTTTTCACTCAATTGATACGATTCTAATTCTACATATAACTCACTACTTCTCATAGCATAGCATGTAGATTACATTATTTAATGATGAAATATATTACCCTCTCAGCGATGTTATTGTTGAGCAGGAAACAGTCGTGGTTGTTACAGGAACATTATAAATTATGAAAAGACACGTGAAAGTAACATCAGATACACATTGAAATTAATGCATAATACTTTCTAAATCTCCGGACACCTTCGTCCATCGTTTCTCCACTAAATCTATATCGTTGGATACATACATATTTACATACATGTATACATATTAGTACAAACAAACGCATTCAGAAACACACATTCACATACACATACACAGATACTCACACACTCACACACATACTTGTATAATAGCCGATATAAATCTTGGTTGGTTGATTTGTTGGCCTCTTGAATAATAAGGTTATATTTTGTGCCGTATAGAGGAAGGGGTGTAAAAATTAGATACAGAGTGTCTTAACTCGGTTATGTTCCGGCTAATTGCAGATATAGACGTGGTGTCCGATAACAAGTATGCATCCCAACCATACGGTTCCGGTGTCAGTCCAACTACGTGGCACATTGGGACATATACTCTAGCCTCTGGCCGACCAAATCCTTGTGTGTGGACTTCGTTGACAAGAACTGAAACAAGCCCGTCGTATAGAGGAATGCCGGCAGAATTCAACAGGACAAAATTGATTTTTTTTCAGTTGAAAATCTTGCTGATAAGAGTTGAGGATTTTTCGCCATAACTCGAAATCAGATGCCAGAACACATAGCCTTT
>NC_068987.1:106766390-106767297 GCF_001194135.2 Octopus bimaculoides
GTTGAGGATTTTTCGCCATAACTCGAAATCAGATGCCAGAACACATAGCCTTTATCTGCGATGCTATGTCTAAATTCTTTACCCGTTCACCAGAATCCTATTGCTTTTTAGTGTATTCTTCAGTATTAATGGTGGTCTACTTGGGATTTTAACTCTTACCTGTAGCAGGTAGGTGACTCATGTCCCTTTTGAGATATATATCTTTTAATTCGATAGCTATCTAACACTATTTAATGCCTGCGATCACCTATATAATTGTTGTTGCTATTATCATCAAATATTTATATTTACCCCAGATGATGATAAATATAATAATAATATCTATATAAATATTCACATTTAAATATTTACTCCTTATATATATATATATATATATATATATATATATATATATATATATACATGTATGGATGTATGTACTTCCAAACAACTTATGAGATCCCCCACGCACACCCCAGGGGTTTAGCATGACCACTTCACACGGGAAATCACCAAATACCGTTCTCTTTTCACCGCTCTTTGCTCGACCACACAGCTTCAATTGATTCGGTTCTAATTCAACATATAACTCACAACTGCTTATAAGATAACACAACTTCAGGCTATACTCCTTGAGACACGCCACCTCAATAGCAAAGTGTACGACTTATTTGTCGACAAGCAAAATTCCCTCACTCATCCACCACCGTTCCACTTCTCCTCCCTCGCTCAGCACCTCCACTGTCTATACCACTCCTAACGATTTACCTCTCACTCACGCCAAACGAGCTTTACTTAGCAGAGATCTTTTGTTTCAATCCTCTCAAAATCACACCCGGTAAATTCGGTGCACGCGCCGATGCAAAAATGTTGCTCCGTCGGATTAAACTCAAAGTATATATACAATATGCACATATGTATATATATA
>NC_068987.1:106767535-106767965 GCF_001194135.2 Octopus bimaculoides
ATATATATATGTGTGTGTGTGTGTGTGTTAGCAATATATAAATTAGAAGTTCACCAAAAATCAATAGAATAAGCACTAGGCTTCAGAAAAAAATAAATGCTGGGCTGGATTCTTTCAACTAATACCTTTCAAGGCAGTGCCCTAGTGCATGGCCACAGGCCAAATTGTGCAACAAGTATAAGATAGCATATAAAAAATATTATAGTTGAGGATGTTCATTTGTTCTTGTATTCTTTTACTTATTTCAGGTTGCAGCCAGGACTTAGTCTTTGTAAGTCGAGTACTTATTCAATCGGTGTCTATTCCCGAACCACTAAGTTACTGTGACGTAAACACAACAATATCGGTTGTTAAGCAGTGGTGTGTGGCGGGGCAAAGACAGACACACAACAAATACCTACCTACCTACATACATACATACATACATATA
>NC_068987.1:106768276-106770800 GCF_001194135.2 Octopus bimaculoides
TATATATATACATATGACAATTCACAAAAAATGACGAAGACAGGTAGTGTAGACAACAAACAAATGTATTAGTTTTACGCTGTAACGTTTCGAGCCAACGCTCTTCCACTGAAAGAAACAGAAAGAAACAAGGAGAGAAAATAAGGAGAGAAAATAAAACATATAAATACATACCTATAAATATATATATATACACACACACACAAGCGCACACACACACACATATATGTTGAAAGAGGGAGAGATGTATATATGGACAGGGAGAGAAAAAGAAAGAGACCGATTAAAAGGGGAAATGTGGGCGGCGACACAGCGCTAATGACATACAGTCATGTCGAAAGAGACACGTGATAAGTTACATATATCTTTCATGTCCTTCTTTATGTTGCATAAATTCACTTACGTGTGTCTCAGCATCTTCGGTTGAACTTCAAATATATCATTACAGAGAAACATTTATTTCACTTTTATTGACATCTCCCTTAATTTCTTTTCGCAGAACCAGAATATTCTTGATTGCAAGACATTTTAAATAAGATAAGCACTCGAAACTGAGATAATTTTAAGCACCATTATTATTCTTTATTTGGACGATTCAAATTTTTTATAAATACGAAAGTTATGAGATTTTAGTGTTTAGGCTGTTGACATAGGTCGCATATTTCTATTCAATGCTGTACATAAGTAATGAAATAACTGTACGCACCTGTCGTTTCCTCCGATGGCGAGGCTTCACTTTACCATTATTCATAAATATCAAACTCCAAGAAATGTATTCGTGACCAGAGAAGACATACACTATATATGAACGATTTCTTGCAAAATGGAGCGTCAGCTGTGATTCGGTTTTAAAACATTCACAAATTTATCTCATCTTCTTATTGACCACAACTTGAATTCGTAACTTTTATTCAGCTACTCCTCAATGACGCCTAACAAAAATTTCACAAATGTAAACATGTGTATACACGCAGACGGACACACAGACACACACACATGCATGCACACGCGCTCACACACAGATGTATCTTGTTATTGTTTGTTCCTTCTCGAGCCAAGCCTGGCTGATAAGGGCCGGTTTCCCAGTTTCATTATTGTATAGGTTCCCCACGTGGATGGAACACCGGTCTGTCGCAGGTGAGCTGCTAGATGCAGGAGGAATTAGTGAGAGAAAGTTGTGGCGAAAGAGTCAGCAGAACTTCGCCATTAGCTGCTGCCTGCTCCACGTGGAGCTTAGGTGTGCCGCTCATAAGCATACGCATTGCCGGGTCTGAGAATCGAACCCGCGATCCCTCGACTGCGAGTCCGCTGCTGTAACCACTGGGCCATGTGACTCCACACACACACACATACACACACACACACACACACACACACACACACACACACACACACACACACACACACACACACACACACACACATACACACAGAGGTTATTTGGCTAATGATTGTAAGCCTGTGAGTTCGATACCCGGTGGTCCGTTGCATCCTCGAGCCAGACGCTTTGCTTCACACAGCGCCATTCACATAGCTAGCGAAATTGAGATGCGTCTACCCTTGTCATATTCTGTGTCTTTCTGAGTCTCTCTGATAACTATGTTATGAGTATGCGCTTGTGTAGATTGCTCACTCACGTGCACATTAACTTAACGAGCTGGATCTTCAGTCCATCGGGTCAATTGGAACCCTCATCGTCGTAACTGATGGAGAGTCAACTGTAGTAATATAATGATATAAAAATATAGCAGAAATGAAAAAAAAAAAAAAGAATAAGTGAAGATATGTATGTCAAATGCTAACTGAAAGAAATAAGTGAAGATAAAGATACATTTGGAAACGGGCTTATGAAAGATTCTAAAATATATCGAAGACACTGATCTATATAGAATAACCACGGTTCCTAGTAGGTATACCTTATATTTAGCGGAGGATCGATATTTAGTAATCCATTGCAAATTTTTATATTATACTAACTATAACGGAAGAAAATCCCAATACCGAAAGCCTTATTTATGTAATTTAAAAATTCAAGGATTGCAGATTAAAGTAGTTAAGGGTTACTCGTAAGTAATGCTACATATATTTCGAGATAATAGAGGGTATGCTCTGACATCCTGGATCACTCATGCTACAACATCCTAATATGATAAACTTATTTGAATGTATCGGGATCCTATGAACATAACATTCTGTAAGGTCTAATTAATTAGTAATAAGGTTTTCTTTACCCCTACATTTAAATATTGCAAAATTAATAAGGTTTTATTTATCCTTATATTTAAATATATGTTATAACTCTTCGAAACGCTAAGTTTTAGAATGGTGGAAGCTGATAAAGGAAATGTTCCCTATGTGGCCTGTGTGTTTTCTGTACTCTGTTTATCATTTTGTCCACGTTTTTTTTGCAACGTCCTGTACCCAGATATGCATCTATATATATGTACATACATGTAGGTATATATGCATATACTCATATATTATTTGTATTATATACACACACACACACACACAGATATATATA
>NC_068987.1:106771240-106772916 GCF_001194135.2 Octopus bimaculoides
CACACACACACACACGCACACACACACACACCAAGCACAGGACATTTATGTATATATATGTGGGTTTGTATATGTCCGTGACTATCTGAATTTCTGTATATCGTTGCTTTGACACCCGTCAAATTGCTACTGGAATGCGGAGATAATTTTATTAATCTTGCCAGTTTCCCGAATACATCCGTATACACAATTAAACGCACGTACTTATAAATGATTTTTTAAATATTATTTTAGAGAGATGCATATTTTGCATATTTTACGAAATAACTCAGATCTCGTTGACACAGTCTACTTTCATTTAAATTATTTTTTCAAATCTAAATTCTGTATTCTACTCATAATTTTGACGTACTAAATTATTAAGATAAACAAAACACATAAGCGCGCGAAAACGAGCGCCCCCTGCCAAACACCTACAGAAATACATATTCGTTTACACACACTGACATATTAACAATCACTGATATTTTGCTGATATACAAGAATCGAAATATACGTATATATTTTTTGATTATTTATGCGTACGAGATCAGATTAAAACACAGTACGCTAAAATTAATATACCCTCTCTCTCCCTCTTTCTTATCATCTCTCTCTTCCCCCTTCCTCTCTCTCTCTATATATATAGTCCTCTACAGGTATGAGTGTGTTGGAACATATGCATGTATAAAACATCTTTTTTACGAAATAATGCTGGATACATTCACAATATTTGAAGCAACATTTTATTGAAACTTTTACTTAACTTTAAAGAGAAACCTCAGGAAAACGGAATGACGCGAATCGTTTAAGAGGAAGTTTTCTTATTTTGCATAAACGCTTTCGCAAATGGTTCTAATAAATGCAGGCTGTGTTTGTCAGAAAGGGCACATATCCTATTTAGACCCAAGATAGCAAACTCAATCTTGAACTCAAGATCCAATATTTTTGGTACTTGTAAACCAATGCAAACATTTCTTTTAAAAAATTAGAATATACCACCCGTTCCTGGCGAACTATGCACCAATTGATTTACTTATATATTTATAGAATTTTTCTAGTAAGTATATCATCTCATATTATATTTTTATTACTTTTTATTTTATTATATTTGAAATATTTTACATTTCGATATATATTTATTATGTTGTTATTATATGTATATATTTTTCATATTCTCTTTTTATTTACATTTTCTTTATATTTAGAGAATTGTAAATTATATTTAAAAAAAACACGTTTGTCCTTATATTATACATTTTGTATATTATTTGCACAGCCACCCCACTTTTTTTAAAATTTGCTCTATCATTCTTTATATCTTAAAAATATATTGTTTTCCTCATCAAAATTTTTCCATCCGATTTTACAACATTCGATCGTCGCATCTCGAGAATTACAACCTGCTTTGTCAGACTAATGGTATCATCCACATAAACCGTTTCAATATTTGGTTTCTTTCGCACCGTTTTGAAATTCTGTCCAGTATTTAAACTGCTTAAGTCCGATGGTATAGCTGCCGTCTGAAGAACGAACACGGGTTCTCTGTGCATGAAACTTTTGGTAGCGTGGGCTATACAGGTGTGGTGGTCATGAAAAACAATATATGCATATGTGTGTGTGTGTGTGTGTGTGTGTGTGTGTGTGTGTGTGTGTGTGTGTGTGTATGTCTATATTTGTGTGTCTGTATTTTCCCC
>NC_068987.1:106773108-106776197 GCF_001194135.2 Octopus bimaculoides
ATATATATATATAAAGTATATCAATATGTGTGTGTGTGTGTGTGTGTACAAATAAATACATCCATCAGAAGCTGACAAGTCGCTTCGAAACGATGTTTTTTGTATGTAGCTTCGCTAGATTGCTTCAAATTTCGTCGTTAATTTCAGACTCTGTAGTTACCATAGTTGGGAGCTTTAGTCTAAACGGCTGAAATGAATGTCTTCCAGAGGAGCATTATGGTTTCCAATTTTCTACTTCTAGAATTTCTAAGCATCCATCCGACTAACCATTTGCATTTTATTGCCAACTCAATAGTAATATTCTCCAGCAATACCCAGGTAGAGCACTGATTTTAATTGCAGTCGCACCATAGGACAAGGTATCCAGTCTGCATTACGTTCGATTTCCTGTGTTGTTAGTGCAGGGCTTGAAATGTTTCAACATTAAACAGCATGTTATTGTCCTCAGTCCGCCTGTATATTGCGACCAGATACTGCAGCAGCTTCGCGACTTCTCCAGACCTTCCGTCCTCTGAGAGAATCTTTTCTATCATCTACATTACTAAAAGGGTGGGTGTCTGAGTAACTGTGAGCATGTCTGTGATGGTCATATTTACACACACACGCACGCGCGCGCACGCACGCACTCACACATACACACACACATGCGCACACGGACTCACACGCAGGCACACTCACACACTTCTGTCTATCTATCTATCTATCTATCTATCTATCTATCTATATCTATATCTGTATCTATCTCTCTATATGTATGAGTGTGTATGTATGGGTGTGTGCGCAATTGTAATGCCGAACGCTACCATAGAACCACTACCACTGTGTTCATCTAATATAAATCGGTATAACCGTCATACTCACGATCGCCCACACATCACTACCAACATGGTATGCAGTAATCAATTTCCATCGGACAATGTAGATGCACCATTTTCGTGCCACGTCAAACCGAATTGACCATAATTGGAGAGCTCTTAACTACACCAGATAATTCCGATACGTTTTAATACGATAAAACTATAGCTATTACGTTTTATCTCCTCCAGGGATTGTGTTTATTTATTATTTCATATATATTCATTCATATTGTATTTATTTGCATAAACTGCATGTTTTGTGATAAAGTGAGATAAGAATATGCTCTGGCGCCATCTTAGATATTAGCAATATTTAAAAATGAGTAAACTGTTTGTCCCCAATGTAAATTCTATGCTTGTATGGTATGAGTCCTATTTGCAACGTAGAAGGCGCCAGCAACGTATTTTAAAAATTCTACTCTAAAACATATTTACAAACACAAACACACACATACATGCATACATATACATACATACATACACAGAAAATACTGGTTAGGAAAGTTTATACATTCACCCATTCGTACATGCAAATATTTTATTACACTGAATATTTATTTCTCGACATGAGTTTCACGGCGCCTTAATCTTGAAAAGAACGAAATAGATGTTTCATGCATTTTTGCTCCTTAAAGCTTAAGTCCAAGATAACCAAAATTTTCCTAAGCTTTACAATAAACATTACTTCGTCAACCACACCAACAGAAAAGTATATATTAGAAACGACCCTAATTCAAGTCACAGCAGTATTTTTTATAAAATATAAAGGATAAGCAAGCCATTTAATTCAGCAGAGTCTAACTGAAATGCTCTGAAATAAGAATGTAAATCAGTCAAGCATCTCTGGAGTGAGCTCAAACAAACCGAATATTTTGTAATGTTGGCCAATCATAAATTCTCCCATGATATACGAATCCACCACACTTGAAGTACCGAGAAAAGTATCATTATTATCATTAATGAGGCGAGTAGCAGAATAGCTGGTAAGCCGCACAAAATGCTAAGGACATGTACGTCTTTAGTTCAAATTCTGTCGAAGACGCTTTTGCTTTTCACCATTTCGGATTCGATAAAATAAGTATCTGTTGAGCACTACACTCGTTGTAATTAACTTAGCCCTTCCTCCTGAAATTCCTGGCATGGTGTCAAGATATGAAATCATTATTAAGACTCTCATCTAATACATTCTATAGTGCGGCGGACAAAATAAGAAATGGCATTTCTTACATCTTTTTTACATTTTGAGCTGTTTCTGAAAAGATCAAATGCAAAATTATCCTGTCTAGAGCAGGTCGAAATACCGCTAAATATTTTTACCGATGTGCAAACAATTCTGCCTCCTGACCACATTTCTCTCAAAATGAAGACCAACAATCCTCTCCGTGGGATTTCAACTCAGAGCGTTAAAACAGACGATATATCACTAAGCATTTTGCCAGCGCGCTTAAGATTCTGCCAGATCATCGTCTTAATAATAATAATGATGATGATAATAATAATAATAATAATAATAATAATAATAATAATAATAATAATAATAGTTAATGTTAGTGCTTGTGAAAGTCATGCTCAGAAATACTACAAGCGTACACACGACAATGTAGCGCAAAATATCCACTGACTACTCTGCCGTAAGTATGGATATGAGGTTACAGGCGCTTGGTACCAAAATATACCGGAAAAGTTAATGGACGGAAAAGGGAAGTCTCTGGGACGTTGCCTCAGACAACGTACTAGACAGACAACGTACTAGAACACCGAATGTCGGATATTGTAACCTTTAAAAGGGCAAACAACTGTGCCTACAACTGACGTGTCAGTGCCAGGAGATCAACATATCATGATGAAATAAAGAGAAAGGTTTGATAAATAAGGAGACTTGAAAATTGAGATCGCTAAGATGCGACAGCTGCAAGAGTCAAACCTTAAGGTTATCCCTAATGTCATCGGTGCATTGGGTTCAATACCACGCAATTTTAAAATATTCATCTGAAAAGTTTAATAATACCCTAAAATCTAGGTGTATTGCAAAAGTCCGCATTACTTGGAACTGCATACATATTGCGTAAAGTACTGTCTGTCTAAGGTCCTTGTTGTGACTTGACAAACAATACAACCCTCTCGCAGACACAATATCTTCAATGAACAACCTCGTGATATTGTATATTCTGCCTCGTGTATAATAATAATAATAATAATAATAATAATAATAATAATAATAATAATAATAAT
>NC_068987.1:106777941-106785474 GCF_001194135.2 Octopus bimaculoides
AAATAAAACTACTGAATAATAATAATAATAATAATAATAATAATAATAATAATAATAATAATAATAATAATAATAATAATAATAATAATAATAATAATAATAATAATTCAAACTGACAGAAAGATAGATGTGAATAGGCTAGACATTCAAACTGACAGAAAGATAGATGCGAATGGGCCAGACATTATATTGTAACACTTCAGACAAAAATCATGCCTCCTCATTGATATGACTGTCCCAATCGACATAAATGTATCTGAGCAAGTATAAAGATCGTGAAGTATCAATCGGCAAAATGTGGAACCTCAAGACTAAAATAATACATGTTATCAAAGGTGTTCTAGAAATGATAGCAAAAGGGGCTGATTGCTACCTAGCTCAGATACCAATAAACTCCAAAATGGCAGAAATTCAAAAGATAGTGCTCATCGGAATTGCCCATATCCTATGTAAAATACTGTCTATGTAATTGCAAATTTTAAAACAAATTCAAAATTTTCTTGTTTTCTTAAACATTCTCTAGAACAAAACTATGTACAAAACCAAATACATGGCACCCAAAGCATAACACCAATATTTCTTTTGAGGTCTCTGGGTAAGACTTGGAATCAACTTGTACAAATACAATGCAAAATTCAAGCATATAATAATAATAATAATAATAATAATAATAATAATAATAATAATAGTAGTAGTAGTAGTAGTAGTAGTAGTAGTAGTAGTAGTAGTAGTAGTAGTAATAGCAACAGTAACAACAACGGCAAATAGATTAATGATAATAATAATAATAATAATAATAATAATAATAGCTGTAAAAACAAAAACTACATTAGCAGCAACAACAGCTACAGCCAGAGAATAAAGTTTGGTTATTTGTGTTTCTGAATGCGTGTGCGCGTATCTTCAGCAACTTATTAAAACATTAAAATGGTGAATCTTCTATGATTTCCCCCTAATCTAATTGCATTATTTGAGATTACTTGTCAGAAGAAAAATGCAAACACAAAAATTAAATTACGATCAAATATTAGTTTCTTTTTACATTTGACGTGCAGTGTACAGCGTACAGAAGTATAAAGACATGCTGGGAGAATAAGCAATGGACCTACAGGCATATAAGTGTGTGCATAAATTTCCGTTTCACGATATGGTTTTAACATATATGCCTACATACACACCTACAAACACCAGTGCAGTCACAGTACACATATTTCTGTATGTAGATGTGCATATGCATGAATGTATATGCGTTTTTATATGTAAATGAGCAAACACGCACGCCCACACATATGTATATATACTATATGCTCTCGAGGATACATACATACATACATACGTACATACGTACATGCATACATACATACTTACATACATACATACATACATACATAAATACATACATCCACACATACATAAATATCTATATATCTATATATATACACACACACAAACACATCTGTGTCTCTCTCACACTCACAGACACAGACACAGACATACACACATACACAAATACTCACACATATATACATTAGACAGACAGCTATAGGTATAGAGATGTATACATAATGATATTGTGTTGAATTTTAAGAATAACGGAATATTTATTGAAGCTATTACTTCTTTTTCTGAATAGGGTCACCTTTATTCAGAACATCCTATTCTACTTGAATTTTTGACGAAAGTGTTGCAGATGATGCTGTCTACTGCGGTTGCTTTTACGCAGTCCAGTAATGCAAAATATCATGGTCAGTTCCTAATTTTAACATCAAAGTATCCTATTAGAATTAACTTGTCGTCTTTGTTTGTACCAGATAACAAATTTCTCAGCTTAGAATAGAGTAGTACTATGTCCCCTTCAGGATGTGTAGTAGTGGGAGCAGAATCGCTGACTATAGTGACATATCTTCCTTCATTTAAGTAGAAGGCTTAACGTTCTATCTGATGTGCCATAAGGTAATTCTTGGAGCTTCTCAACTAACTCGGTCTTTATAGCAATTCCTAGTGCACTCTTTTTGTTCTCCTCTGCTTTCTATTTGCAAACGTTTCTATATCTCGTATTGACTTCAATGGTCTGCCCTTCGTTAGAAAGGTGTATTTCTGAACTTGCTGTTCAAAAACTTGTGTTGCAACAGCAGAAACAACAACAAAAACAACAACAACAACAACTACTACTACTACTACTACTACTACTACTACTACTACTACTACTACTACTACTTCTACTAAGTGCTTTGGACAAAATGCTTAGCGGCATTTCTTTCGGCGCTGTACATTCTGAGTTCAAATCCCGTCTAGTTGGACTTTGACTGTAATCATTTCGACGTTGATAAGACAATTACCAGTTCAACACATGATTATGTAATCGACAAACTTATGCCCTCAAATTACTGGCATTGTGCCCTCAAATTACTGGCATTGTGCCATAATTTTAATTAATTGATGTTAGTGGCATCGTTTTTTTCTATGATTATTATTTCATACACACACAACAGACTAGACTGTTGGAAAAGAAAGATTCATATCAACGACAGTATCTGGAGTTATAATATGTTTTCCTCTATCCAGCTGTTCAAATCAAAAGGAAGAGTTCCTAATCAACCCATAACTACAGGGTAATTTTTATTATCATCATTATTATTATTATTATTATTATTATTATTATTTTTATTATTATTATTATTATTATTATTATCATTATAAATTATTATTATTATTATTATTATTATTATTATTATTATTAGTAGTAGTAGTAGTAGAAGTAGTAGTGGTAGTAGTATTCTAAGTAGTCTAAATATTGTTGTTATTATTATTATAATTACTATTATTATCATTATTATTATTATTATTATTTTATGTTTGACTTTTCTTTGCCTTTGTACAAGTTGGATCCAAGTCTCACCCAGAGACCTCAAGAGACAACAAGATCCAACTTGTAAAAGTTATTATTATTATTATTATTATTATTATTATTATTATTATTATTATTATTATTATTATTATTATTATTATCATTATCTATTATTATTATTGAGTAAGAGAGCAGTGCATGTCATCAACACGATAAGGGGTAAACTATACGAAGCCCATTATACCCATCATGACTACCCCTGTGATAAGGGTACACCAGTGATGTTGCGTCACAACCATATGTGCGTGACATGGTGATCTCATATTAAGATAAACAGCGCATGAACTTGGAGGTGGGGCCCAGTTAGAATATTCTTTATGTTGAGTAGCCCATCCAACTCAAAATGTCCCTGAATAAAGGTTGTTTGAATATGTTGAATGATGCTCAACTGAGTAAGGTCAAACAACTAACAAGCAAATCTATGGTATCGGGCAGAATATTTGCTGTAGCTCATTTTTTATGCCAAGACAAAACAATGTCCATGATAACACTCCCAATCAGTTAAGATAAGAAGCCATGAGAGCCACTTCTTGGTACTTTATCGGGGCATTTATGATTGGCATCGTCATCATCAACATCGCCATCATCATCACCATCATCATCATCATCACCGTCGTCGTCGTCGTCGTCGTCGTCGTCGTCGTCGTCCTCATCATCATCATCACCATCATCACTTTTGTCATCATCACCATCAACGCCAGTATTATTAGCTCTGTTTCTAAAAGTGCTGTCAGGTGAAGTTTGGTGAGGCACTCTCAAAGCACTAAATTGATAAGGCACTACTGCATTTACGGTTGGTCGCCATGTTTATAAGCCATAGTACATTTATGGTATTATGGTACACACAGCAAGATAATGTTCTGATTTTATAATGAATTAACGGTCTTTCAAGGAGAACCAAATAGGTTCCTCTCTTTGTATTTGCATCATTCTATCATTTTCTGAACCAATATTCGTTCCTAGCATTCAAACACATATCTATCTTACACACACTCTCTCTACCTCCCTGTACTCTCTCTCCTCTCTCTTTCCCTCTTTCCCACTCTCTCTCTCTATCTATCTATCTGTAGTACTATATATACATACAATTATATATTCGGACGCGTGTACTTTAACATACGTATACATAGAGGCATTCACAATGAAATGCATATCTACATACTTACGCAGATACGCTTCCATTATATATATATATATATATATATGTGTGTGTGTGTGTGTGTGTGTGTGTGTGTGTGTGTGTGTGTGTGTGTGCGTGCGTGTGTGTGTGTGTATCTATCTATCTATCTATCTATATATCTATCTATACATATGGTTATATATATATAAATATATATATATACATATATGAAAATATATACATATGAATGTATATATATATATATACAAATAAATACCCATGTATATACGAATACTTATATATATATATATATATATATATATATATATATATATACATACATTATATATTACATATACATACATATATTATCTGTAAATATAATCTAGAACGTATTCATGCAGAACATCCTAATTTGCAAGTTTGAATGAATGAACATTATTTCCTATGTTCGTAGTGCTTCCTACGCAACAGATAGATAATCATATAGAAAATAAATGAGAAATAGAATGTCTGTAGAATACTAATACAGGAATATAAAATTGGGATATCTTCACTATTGGAGTGTGGAAACCATATTATTTTATTTTATATGGCTAAGGTATTGAGTAACTGGTTTAGTCCTAGGGTATAGTACCTTCAGGAATAGCCATCATGAGTCTTTGGAAAAAAAAAATCAAGACTAGATCTATTTGGATCTAAGTTGGGATTTGATCAACACGTTTAGATCAACTGGATGAGAGGGTCAAAAGTTGAGAGACCCGAACACTTATGTGACTCCAGCAACATTACAGACGATGCATCCCAGACTTTACCAATATGCATCTCAATGCAACGTATGCGTGCGCGCGTGTTTGAGTGTGTATGCATGTATGTATGTGTATATAAATATATGTATAAAATATTTAAAACAGTGAAAAAACTACAGAAGGTTTGTGTTATTTGGTTAAAGTATATATATATTAATCGTTATGTTACAAAAATATTATAAAATTTTGAATATAGAAGCATTGTTTTGGGAGAAATAACCGGTTTCGTTTTTTCTTTTTAAATTTCTCTATCTGTATCGTAACATATCTTCGCTACGTATATATACATATATATATATATATAGCTATATATATGATGCATGTATATATATATATATATATATATACTTGCAGTACATGCAAGGAACGATGATACCACGATTTGCTATGAAGTGAAGCAGTTTAATATGATACCCTGTTCACATATTTACAACAATCGCAAGAAACCCCATTGTAACCACACTGTTTCATTCCAACTCGTAGCACCTTAGCCAAATACTTTTCTACGATAGCACCGAGCCATCCAATGTATTGTGAGTTTGATAGACCGAGACTGTAAGAAATCCTAACTGATATCCTTTTGTGTAGGTGTGTATATGTGTGTGTGTGTGTGTGTTTGTTTGTGTGTGTTCGTACTGTGATTGCCTGTCCACCATTTGAGAACCATTTCTGGTTTGTTTATGCCCGTAACCTTGTGCGTGATGGAAAAAAAACCGATGGAATAATTACCACAGTTAAAAATAAATACTAGGGTTAATTTGCTCGACTAGATCTCCCAATGCGGTGCTGCGGCATGGCCAAAGCCCCATGGCTAAGTTAAATGAAAGATACAAGATAAAAGAACGGTAACTCTTCGGTAAATCTAGTGCAGATCCAAGTGGATTCTTTAAGGAAACCTATTAGCTCTACCGCTCTGAAATAGAAAGAATTTGGTAGGTTTTGGCAATAGGTTCAGAAATAAGCAATTGAAATCGAGACAAAAGAAAGGTAAAAGACCGGTAAGGTTTTTGATTTACCCCGGAAAGATGAAAGTTGCAATCGTACGTTTTAACAGCATTAGCATATCTACAGCCATTTTCTGGGTATATAGCAATACATAAAAGTAATATAGTATTTCATATGAAATGTTGAGCAGATTTATAAGCTAGTATGAAGTATGAGTGGAGGAATCAAAGAAACTATGATTAATGCTATTCTCGTTCCAGAAGTAAGTACTGAAGATAACTTCGAAAAAAATTTGATCTTGTTTAGAACATCTTATCAATGTATAGACTTCAATGTACTCGAGCTACAGAGAATAATTAAGTAATTGTGCAAATTTTATTTAGGTTCGTGTAGGAAGACAGAGTTATTAAGAGATAAAATTTTAGAGGAGATAAAAAATAAAAAAAAAACAATTAAAAGAAAGAGCAGGAAATTCAGTGATAAGGTAATTAATGCCTAGAGAAAGACAAAGTTAAGGAAACATAATGAATTGTGTCATACATACATATATACATAAGTAAACAAATAGTCATATATGCGTTTCTACGTATCTATGCGCGTATGTGTCTGTGTGTAGGAAAGATTTTCCGACTAATACTACATCTTTATAAAGAGTTAGACATGTTTTATTCCCGTTGCTTATAGGGCTCTCACGAACTCCTACATTGCATCCTGCAATTTGACTGGGAAGTAATAAAACCCTTATTAATGAGGAGAAATCTGACATATATGGAATATGTGGTATTGTGTATAACCAGGCACTTCATTCTGTTACAGTAATACTTAACACGGTGTAATAGTAAAAGAGTCGCTGATATGACTGTCACCGACAACTAAGTGGTTTTAATCACTTAATATTACGTTGAGAGTGTTGAAATATATCACTTTAAATGACGAAATCTGGAACAAAAGACAAGAGATGACGTCATCGAAATTTGAGTTAATTACATATGATTAATTATAGAAATGTGTGCAGTTTGCTTGCTGCCTTGAGGAATGAATAGTATTGCAGCGTGTTGCTGATGGTGGCGGTAGCGCAGAGAGACCATAAAAGTTAACAATAAAGAGGTTTTTCATTACCTCTGATGTTTCGAGTAAAAACTTCGTTGCAGAAGAGAGAAATATATAAAGTAGATATCCATTGCATTGCCGTATCGAGTACTTGCGTGTGATATTCTACATTCCATGCTGTAAGATGAAAAGTATTTATGGCTCTCTATTGAGTTCCATGTTTTAAGACTGAAAATAGTCCCAAAGAAGCCATTGTATGTAAAAAATAAATAAATAAATAAAAAAACATAGTTCAATGATTAAGATTCTGCTCGAATTGAATGAATATTAATTGATAATATGAATACAATATCAAACAAGAGCAGTCAGAGAGCGAATACATCTGCCAAGAAAACACCAGCGTTCTCTCAACGATTAGCTGGAGATGATTTTTAAAATGAGAATATCTGAGATAAACTCAAATGGTCTAGCAAACGAGAATATTAAAAATGAACCCGGCCACTCTCAAAAGTTAAATTTAAAAAAAACAGGGAACATGATACAGAATCTTTATTTGGTACCGGATCGATCTCAAAATCTAATCGGTTCGTGACAATCACGAGGCCAAGTATCTCTGAAAGTTTCATTCAAATCCATCATGCGGATCTTGAGATATCTTGTCCATGGAGAAAAAAACAAGCTAACAAACACGACTGATAAAC
>NC_068987.1:106785784-106788649 GCF_001194135.2 Octopus bimaculoides
ATATATATATATATATATATATATATATAGTATATGTGCGTGTGTCAATTTATATATACATTTACACACATACCAGCACACACTCGCGAGTGCACACATACACACACAAACAAACAAACACACATATTCGTTATTTCAAGATTTGAAAATCGTGTTTAATTTTTAGTTCATAATTAATTAAATAGTTCTAAGTTAACATTTTCTAGTTATACTTATTATTAAGTTTTCATTTTTGTGTTTGTTATTTGTCATATTTAATATTCGATGAATATTATTACTATGTCGTATAGCACACTGAATTTCTTTAATTAAATTTAGATCAAATCAAGTCTCATGTTTTGAGGTAACAAAATGGCTTCGTAGACATATTGGTCTTATTGGACTTACTCAGCCAAAGGTTTATGACGCAGAAGTCATTTTTTGGCATAATTTCTAATATTTTGTTCAATTATTATTTTGGCAAAATGTGTATCATGGCATTTTTTCTCAATTGTAATTGCAACGACCTAATTTATATTTATGCATATAATATCTTAACCTAAATTGATTTACTGTTAGTCTGATGTAATTTATACCATTTTGTTAAATGTACTAGTAATTTGTAACTGATAGAACACAGGGTTCTAAGTTATACAGTTACATACAGTTACATATTGTGGACTTAATTTAATTTCTATTCTGGTACTTTGAATTATTAATTTTGTTTTAAATAATTATTGTCGAAATTATAACGCGTGAGAAAGTATACATTATAGCAACTTTTTGGCTAGGGCCGTTTATGTTCTGAGTTCAAATCACTTCTAGGTCAAATCTAACTTTTATCTTTACGGGATTAATTGAACTAGTGTAACAGTCAAGAAATAGAGTCAATATAATCGACTGTCCCCGCATCCAAAATATCTATATTAAACTAATGTAAGAAATTGCTTATGGATGTTATGTTAACGCAAAGTCAGAAGCTTAGATTACGTAAGTGAATCGTGAAAACGATTCACTTCTGATGATCAAGAGAAAAGTTGCACAAGATGTGGAGTATTTTTCGAACCAAGATATTGGCACTGTAAACGTTATGCTTTAGATTATAGGCCTAAGTTATATGAAATTGCAGTAGCATATCCACAACGGAAGCCAATAAAAACAACTGCTTAGGAATTCGAAAGAAAACAGCTGAATTAGAAGATACAAAGGGAACATTGAAATAGGACGTGCAGTTGCTAAGACTGTCTAAAATTTGCCGACAGCAGGAACCCAACCAAATTAACAGTTGAGTAATTAAAATTAATAAAAAATATGTGCGTGTGTGTATGTGCGTGTGTGTATGTGCGTGTGTGCATGAGTGTCTAAGTGTGTGCATGTATCTACACACTTACACACACGTACATACATGCATACACACTTACAAAGCGGAAGCACGTGGCTTAATGATTAGAGGTGTTGCCCTCATGATCGTAAGGATGTGGTTTCAATTCCTGGACCGGGACGATAGGTTGTGTTTTCGTTTCGTTTCACTTTTCTCGAGTCTACGCTGACAAAGAACAAATAATCCAGCAACTGACCAGATTCCCGTCCAAGAAGGTAATATAAACGTTACGGAATTCGGAAAACTGACCTAATCCGCTATTTCTTTTACTTTTGGTTAATCTTGTCGTTATCCACGGGTTTTTGCTGAACAGCAGGTAAAGATATTTTATTCATAATAATTAGACTATTGTGCTGTCCATTAGCTTACTGCCAACATAGAATAAACATAGCCTGTACATGGCGACGGTGTGTAATGGGTCAGGATTTCGCAGTGATCACAATAAGAAATACATTAAACATTTATCCACACGCTTTGTCATATATGTGTGTGTGATTTGCCGAACCATTTGCCGTAAAATCGCGGAACACCGTGGGATCCCTATTTATGTAGTTAATAGGGTGATTGTGAAATTCACCGGAGAGTAGAATTCTACATCACCTTGCCCAGGTGAATCACAACTCTTTGACAAGACCCATTGCTTTGCAGAACAAAGTGATGTCAGACCCAGAACAGCTGTCATGTATCTCCACAAACTCGTTTACTATGGCAGAGCAGCAAGACGGAAGTCACTTCTTCAACTAGCCAATATCAAGTGTAGAGAAGATTGGGCCTGTGAGATGATGGTTTGACCGCTAGCATTTTGGGACACTATCATATTCTCTGATGAGTCCGGATTTGCTGTATTTTCTGACAGCGGTCAAATGTAGGTTTGGAGACTCTGTGATCAAAAATTTGATGTGAAAAGATTGCTGCCAACAATGAAACAAGGCAGCATGTCTGTGATAGCCTGGTCAGCAATATGGAGCAATGGCCAATCAGAGCTGGTGGTGTGTGACGGAAACATAAACTCAGATAAATATGTGTCCATATTGCAGAAAGGACTCTTTCCAATTGTCTCCATTAGTGAAATGATTAAAAAAGACTTTTATTTACAAAAGATGGCGCTCCTTGTCACGCGGCAAAAAGATCGAAGATTGTCTGGAAAAGAATGACATTGAATAACTACCATTTCCTTCTTTTAAGACTCAGGGGCTTAAGAGACAGGGCACTTCGTAAAAAGACCGAGGAATCATCCTCAAAGCCGGATCTTTTGAGATTACTGCATGAAACGTGACAAGAAATTCCCCAAGAGCACATTTGTCATCTGATCAGTAGCATGCCTTACAGGATCTTGGCATTGAAAAATGCAAATGGCATGTCTACTAAATATTAGATACTTACATTATAATAATTAATAAATAATTCGAATATATAATATCAGATTTAAGTAAATTCGAATCTTTATAAGGGTGTCTAATTATTTCTGTCATGCCTGTGTACATATGTATGTATATATATATATA
>NC_068987.1:106789056-106790660 GCF_001194135.2 Octopus bimaculoides
AGAGAGAGAGAGAGAGAGAGAGAGAGAGAGAGAGAGAGAGAGAGAGAAAGAGAGAGAGAGAGAAAACTCCCCAATCACATATAGAAACATTTAATGAGTAAATACACTAAAAATACCTATAGTAAAAATCAAAAACGTACAAAGTAATAAATATTAAAATAGTAAATATACATACCAACCACATGATTCCGGGTTCAGTCCCACTGCGTAACAACATGGGCAAGTGCCTTCAGCATAGCCTTGGTGAAATCAAAGCCTTGTCAGTGGATTCGGTAGACAGAAACTGAAAGTAGTCCATCGTATATATATATATATATATATATATATATATATATATATATACGTTTATGCACACATATATACATACATGCACACGCGCTTATACTTACAGTCACATGAATTCATGCTTGTACACCGATATAGAATATGTACCTGCGCACACTTTAGGGCGTCGCTAATACAGTAATTACTACACAGCACAGCGCACTCTGCATTAAGCAATAATACTCAGCTCCCTCAAAGACTCTCTTCATTTTCGTGGTCTTCTACATTTGCAAACAATAACCATGTTATCGATGAATAAATTTATGGTCATGTCATCTTTTCACTGAATTCAATAACGCCATTATACAATTGGTGCTTCACATCAATATTTCCTCGTTTAACATTATAAATAACCTTCGACTATCAACATTCTGCACAAGATTCCCTGTTAGTACAAGCGCTTATACTATGTAATTATATAAATATAGACATGTGTAACCACACAAAAACGCAGACAGTATCAGAAAATCTCATATAAAACCGATAGGCGAACGCCACTAACTTAATGGACAGGTGAATGTTTATATGTGTTTATGTATGTCACTGTATATATCTATGTATGCCTGTATGTGTGTGTGTGTGTGTGTGTGTGTGTGTTTGTTTGTGTGTGTGTGTGTGTGTGTGTGTGTGTGTGTGTGTGTGTGTAACGACGGTAACAACGGCAATAACAAATAACAATAGAACTTGGTTTTCGTCACCTGTTTACTGCTTGTTTCGTGTTGCTGCTTTCCGAAGTAACTATTCACTCTTAAACAATCCAAGCGTTAACATTTGTATCTATATAGTAATTAGACTGTTCTCACAATCGCCAGAACGTTGGTTCGATGCAATGACTGGGCAGCGCGATGTGGTTTTGAGCAAAATGCTCCATTTCACATGCTTCGATTGTTAGCCTGATTGCCTAGCCATCGGAGTAGCATTTTTGTGATGAGCGATGTGTAACAACATCTGATAGCCTTGTCAGGCACCTGATTAGGATCTGCTCAGTTTGGCTAACAGATATTTCAATTAATTTTTTTAAAAAAATAAACAGTTTCAAACTTCGTATAATGGTGTCGCACTCTGTGTCACGCTGAATCTCCCCAATAACTACATTAAGGGTACACGTGTCTGTGGAATGCTCAGCCGCTTGCACGTTAATTTCACAAGCATACTATTCTTTTGATCGGACCAACTAGAATACTCGTCACCGTAACCAACGGAGAGCCACGTTCATTCTTTAATCATGTGGAGGTGCAAAGGCTAAGTAAAGAAATAAGCAAAAGTGACTTCGATATATA
>NC_068987.1:106791323-106791559 GCF_001194135.2 Octopus bimaculoides
AATATTCCCGGAGTATACATTTACAATGAAGACACTTAGGATATTGTATTTCACCATTTTACCGTCGCATTAAGTATATGTAAAGCTGGCATAAATCTATGTCTGTCTGTCTGTCTCTCTTTATATATATGTGTGTGTATGTGTGTGTATGTGTGTATGTATGTATATACACAAATATATATGTATATAGGTGTATCTATCTATCTATCTATCTATCTATCTATCTATCTATCTAT
>NC_068987.1:106791569-106797469 GCF_001194135.2 Octopus bimaculoides
CTACGTCTGTGTATTTGTATGAAGCGCATTTTGACAGTTGAATATCAGTTACAAAATTGTCCACCTACCTGAGAGACCTTACAACATGCAATCAAGCAATATGCACTGGTAATTAGGGATATACATCAATTACCGATTAAGCCAATGTTTAAACATAGATTATTAAGGTAAGCCATACGCAGACTGATAGAAATAAAATATTCCCGGAGTATACATTTACAATGAAGACACTTAGGATATTGTATTTCACCATTTTACCGTCGCATTAAGTATATGTAAAGCTGGCGTAAATCTATGTCTGTCTGTCTGTCTCTCTTTATATATATGTGTGTGTATGTGTGTGTATGTGTGTATGTATGTATATACACAAATATATATGTATATAGGTGTATCTATCTATCTATCTATCTATCTATCTATCTATCTATCTATCTATCTATCTATCTATCTATCTATCTATCTATCTATCTACCTATCTATCGACTTATATGCGAACTCCACCTTAGTCAGAATACATTTGTGACCTATTTCATCTCTCGAAGGTAAATTCACTGCATTTACCTCCGAGAAAAATTTCTCGCGTGTTGTAAAATGGGTGAAATCATGATCTCTGTCTACTGACACTCCCTATCGGATTCCCAGAGGCGTTTCTAGCTATTTGGCTGTTATCAATGAAAATATACCGAAGAGAGTTAATTCTGTTTAGATTTTAAATCCGCAGCTTTAACTAAAACGCTGCTCCCAACCGTGACTGTGTAGCACTATGAAGCCGCCATTTCGGAAGAAAACCAACAGTATCACCATCAAACAGTGTGTATGTACCTTGAGTCAATAAAGAAAAATTATGTACCTTGAGTTAGTTGAAATGTATTCATAACTTAATTCAACATCTGAAGGCAAATTCAGTCATCGTGGAAAACTTCTCTCCAATTCTCTCCAGAAGTGTTAAAAATTCTCTCCAGAAGTGTTAAAACATCATATCTTCCAAGTACTTCCCCCTGTTGGATTCCCAGATGCCTTAGTAGCTCGTTAGCCGAGGTCAATGGGAAATACCGAGCAGCTTTTAAAACGGAAGGGTATGGTATTTGAATAAATCCATTACACAATTTAGAAGCCACTACTATACGTTTTGAGAGGCAGGTGCATTTTCAACACTTAGGACAAATTCTCCTTTACTTTCTCCTGCGTGGGAATACGCACACACACACACACACCCACACACACATACACACACACATAGACACACACACACGAACACACGCACAAACTCACACACACACGGATACATTGTTCGTGCGTTGATGCTTGAATGCGTATCTATAAATATATGTGTGTGTGTATTTGTGTGTATATGTCAGGGAGAAAGGGAGACAGAGAGATATAGAGGGGGAGTGAGCAAGAGAGAGAGAGACGGAGAGACGGAAATACAGAAGAAGGGAGAATGTGTATGTAAATCACGCTTCCTCAAATTTACCTGCTTCCAATCACATGACATAGGTTACTGTAGAAACATCTCACTCATTGGCTTCCGTACCATTAAGTCGACGACTCAAGACTAATTGACAGAAATGTTGTTATAGACTAAAACTGTTTTGACGTTAAGAGTATTTAGTCTTGACTAAACTTTCCAATTTGTCGTAAAACTGAAATGCGATGACAAAGTATTTCCATGAGATTTAGGCTTTCCGTAATACTAAAGAACCTATTATGCGTAGAGTAGGCACAATTTATCTGCTGTGTAATAAACATTTAACTGTCAGTTAAATGTAACAAAATGCAATGGTAAGGATATTTGTTAAGCGATTCCAAAATTGCGTTCTATGGTCTATGTTCGAGATGGAGCACTAGACAAGACATGTTACTTTATAGGTTGGACATTGGTGAAACAGCAGGACAATGTCCCATTACAGAGTTGGTACTTACGGGAGAGAATTGACAAATATTGAATTGGCTGAAAATCTCACGTACTCGTCTAAATCCTAAGCGTGATTTTAACATATACATTTATGCTGAAAAATACATATTACCATACAGAGAACTTTCGTTAACGGAAGGACAATATTCAATCTATCTATCGTTCTACTAAGTGATATGCGCTCGATATCCTGCAGTTAATCGAGATATCAAAACATGTTTAACGTTATTTTAATCATAGTTAACAAAGATAGAAGTCGCCGCGGATTACCTATCTCCTACGAGTTTCCTTTGCCAAATATAACTATTACGTACATCCTACTTCTTAAATACATTTACGTTTCCACGATTCTCATAAATCTGTAAGATATTCGTATCATTATTTTAAATTTCTTTAAAACTAACTACGGATTTAGAAGACGCGTTTCTAACTTTCCAACAACTAGAAAACCATTAAGTGATGCAGCCTCACACTAAAATAAATTTTTGTAGCTAGAACTACATTAAAATGAAGCTATTGAGAGTAATTATCGCGTTTAATCCAACGTATACACATTCCCCAATCATTCCTTACCTGCTCCTTTCAACTGCTAAGCACAGATAACTCAATCTCTTCAAAAATTCTACATTCAAAATAGCAGGAAGGAAACGAACTCATTATGGCTCTCAAAGGAAAGAAATATCTAACTCCAACCATTCTAGTAGATCCCTCTCCCTATCGAATTCGGGCTACAAGACACGTTAAATCAACAGCAAAAGGTTCAGTAGTTAAATCGAAGTAGAAATTTAAACTTGATATTAGTAAGGCAGCAAGCTGGCCGAATAGTTGGAACGCCAAGAAAAATGCTCAATCTCATTTCGTCCGACTTAACCCTGAAAGATTACATTCCACCAAGGTCTACCTTGTTTTCCCTTTCCGGATCGATAAAATAAGTATCAGTTGACCACTGGGGTCTTCCTGAAATTGCTTGCCTCGTGCCAAAATTTTAAATCAATATTAATTGGCAGTAAGAAGATAAGACTTGTCGAGATATCTTATTAGATAAATTTCAAAAAGAAATATCGAGAATTTAAACATTGAAACCGCAATTAAACTTTAATGCACGTATCAAACAAGTATATGTGGGTTTCATTAGCTGTGAATAAAAGCATTTTAGTAGTTTTTGCTAACTGAAGTGGCTTTTGCTAACAGCATGTTAAGAATTGGTATTCCGTCTGTTACTACGACGAGGGTCCCAAATGATCTGATGAACGGAACGGCTTCCTCATGAAGTTAACGTGCAAGTGGCCGAGTATGCCACAGACCCGCGTACCCTTAACGTAGTTCTCAGGGAGATTCAGTGTGATATAGAATGTGACAAGGTTGGCCCTTTGAAATACAGGTACTGGTCACTTTTGGCTGCTGAGTGAACTGGAGCAACGTGAAATAAAGTGTCTTGCTCAACGACACAACGCGCCGCTGGGGATCGAACTCACACCCTGACATTCGTGAGCTGAATACTCCTAACCATTAAATCACTTGCCTTTACTCTAATAGATATATAATCGCAATAATTTGTTATAATTTTTACACATTGGGATCGAAGTAATCGACTTAATCCCTTTATCTGTCCTTGTTTGTCCCCTCTATGTTTAGCCCCCTGTAAGCAATAAAGAAGTAAATAATTCGTTATATTTTAGATGCACCTCGTCTGTCTTTACGTTCTGAGTTCAAATTCCACCGCGGGCAACTTTGCTTTTCATCCTTTGGGGGTCGATAAATTAACTAGTCCTCTCTCCAAAGATATTTTTGATGGATTCATTTACTTACAAGCATACTTCTTCAGCTGGTTCGAAAATGGTGACTGAATCTCAAATAGGAAGATAGCTCAAAAGTGAAGGACAATAACAAAGTATATACAACATAAAAATTATAACGTAGGACTAAAATGTATTCATACATTTCCCATACAAAATTTTACTCGTAAATGTTTTCTATGGAAAATAGTCTCATTTTTTAAAGTCAAAATTCTGTAATTATTTACGAAATTACTCTAAATAAATAAGTTTTATAAGCAGTGAATTCATAGCAATATCTGCTATAGTGCATGCAGGCATTGATTATTTTCAGTTTTACTGTCTGGATCTAGAAACATATATTTGAAAAGTCATGTAGTTTTACGAAGCATATGTCCGTATTTACATCTACTCTAAATTCACTGGCTTGGGTGCCGGTTTTGGAGGTGACAACATCCAAAGCAACAGCTACATATACGCCAACACGTCGAATATATATGCACACACATATACAAATACACAGACACATAAATATACATACATATACATATACATACATACATATATGTATATCTCACATCTATTTTCGTTCCTCGAATTCACTCTCTATTTCGTATCTTATCTAAATTAATTATTGCTTAACCGTCTTCTCACACCGTCTCCGATGAAGAGATATAATAAATATCCTGGAAACAGCGGTAAGACCTTCTATATATATGTTCTAAAATCTACTACACAGCCTTGTTTTTTTTTTTTATCTCATTGCGAAAAGCAAATCTGATATATATATATATATATATATATATATTGATAGTAATGGTAAGACAACAAAAGACTGAAAGAGACTTCGATATTATGTAAAAAGAGGAAGTTATCTGTAAATATATTATGTGACAATTATTCGGTAGCCATGATAAAACTCCAACTTTCGGATGTCGGGGCGGAAATCCGCACCGGCATCTCGTCAGTTATCGGGCCACCAAAAAAGGCTATGAGAATGATCGTTAAACGATGGGAAATTACTATGTGATTGGCCGTTATTAAGACAAAAGAGCTATTAGAATGACTGTTAAATGAGGGGAGAGAATAAAAGGTAAAGGAGTAAAAATACTCATAGCATAAAATACTCACATATATAAAATACTCATATATATATATATATATATGTATATATATATATATATATATATATATATATATATATATATATATATATATATATATATATACGATGGGCTTCTTTCAGTTTCCGTCTTCCAAATCCACTCACAAGTCTTTGGTCAGCCCGAGGCTATAGTAGAAGACACTTGCCCAAGATCCCACGCAGTGTGAATAAAATCGGAACCATGTGGTTGGTATGTAAACTATTTACCACAAAGCCACTCCTGCGCCTGTATGTGAAGAATCCTGGCACTTATTTAAAACACACTTACATCTCCTTACATTCATTTGCTTCGCTTGGAAGTAACTTTGATATATCATCAAACATAAGCTTTTGTAATAAATGTTTAAACAACCAATGGAATTGAGTCAAAAATTGTATGTAGTAGACTATGCAATACTATCTCACAAAAAAGAATATATCAACATATATGGTTGATGTACGTAGCTGTTGTTTCCATTCCACCATGTAATTGAAATAATTTTTTAACTATTCATGTCTTGTGGTATTATGTCTCATCTCTGTATGGAAACAGGATGGCAAAAAATCCCATGCAAGAATAATTGACTGAATTGTATATGAAAACGTTCAGAGACACCCCTCCACATATTCCTGGCGAATTCGGTCGATTAATTATACAGGAAGATTTTTATGTCATTTACCAGAAAACTTAGGAATATTTTTATATAAATATGATACACGTGCGCTAACGCACTGTTTCCTGCACACGCACTCACACACACAGACACACACAGACACACACATTCCAACAAACACACACAGGTACACACACACAGCATACAAACACACACAAGCACACACACACATACGCAGACAAACGCGTACACACAGTGATAATTTACGTATGAACTTAACAGCAAAAAGCTTGATTGTAAAGACGCCAATGTAATTTTGAAGGAAATTAAAGTGGATATGTTGAAATTTTCTTTCCATAATCTGAGAAACTTAATTTTGAGGTTTTAAACATTCCTAATATGTATACATGTGCATATAAATGCGTATATATGCATATATATGTATATATGCA
>NC_068987.1:106799244-106800115 GCF_001194135.2 Octopus bimaculoides
ATATATATATATATATATATATATATATATATAGTATACATATATGTGTTTGCGCGTGTGTTTGTGTCTTCCCAAGATATGAAATCTTATATAAAAGAAGGTGAATGCCGAGAGAATCAGTGGGACGAAGGAAATTAGATTCTATTTGAATGTGAGCGAGTAAAGGAAGAAAGGGTGAAAGGCGGAATGTTTGCGTGATAGAGTTTGATTATTTGTATGTAGAGGAATTCTGAGAATACTTTATACACAAGATGAACATTTTATTGAAGTTTACAAAAGCTAATATGATAATGACATGGGCGTTTGTGAGTTATAATGTGTTATTATTTGTAATTATACGTTATTTCTATTTATTTTAGGAAGAAAAAACAAAATAATTTTAATAAGATCACAAGCAACGCCTGAATTTCTGAATTCCTATTATTTATGTGTAGTATAGTTTAATGGTATTTGCTCTATTATATATTTAAACAGAACAGAAAAGCACATGACTAACATTAACTATAGGTATATTTAGAAGTTAAACTAATTTGCATGTCAAAAAGTTACGAGAAAAGTCTTTTGACAAGGCTCTATACAGCTCATGTTTGACATGAACTTTGAAATTCTTCAATACGAATATTCTATAAAGCCTATTTCAGTATTCTTCTCTTGAGAACCACCAAAATAAAAATAAAAAGAACAACAACAAGAAACAGCCTAAGTTTACTTAGCACGTACAATGTTGTATACATAATGAAGTTATTTATTTATTCTTACATTTCAATTGAAGCTGGATCAAATATTCTACAACTGTTGAAATATAATGCAATATAATGTAATACAATATAATGTTGACAGATTGATATAAAATGTACGACAATTGTATAAC
>NC_068987.1:106800125-106801034 GCF_001194135.2 Octopus bimaculoides
ATATATATATATATATGCTTGTGAGTATAAATATATGTAATATGAAAATAGTAATGTTCCTTACAGTGGAGGTGCATGCATCATATATTTCTGAAGCAAATGGTAGACCCTCTTTCTGCTAAATATAGTAGCAACGTCTTCCTCAAATCCCATATTTGACCACCTTTAAAGTTCTAACATGAAATGCCACCGAGATCAACTTTGCCTTGCATCCCTTCGAGGTCAATAAAACAAGCACCAGTTGAGTACCTGGGTCATTGTCATCAACGTGCACCCTTTCCCGAACTTGACAGAATGAAAGCTGATTTTCAATTTTGGCACAATGCCAGCTGTTTGAGAGGGAAAGGTCTTTTTGATAGCATCGATTTTAGTATTTCACTGGGATCTTAACGATCCCGAGAGTATGGAAGGTTATGTTGTTGACCTCGATAGACGAAGAACGGAGAACGTAAAAAAGATGGAAGAAAAGCCACTAGGCCATTTCTCCAATGCTTTAAATAATAATAATCGTTTCTACTAAAAGCAAAAGGCCTGAAATTTTACGGGAAGGGACAGGTCGATTACATCGACCCCAGTGTTTCACTGGTACTTACTTCATGGACCCGAAAAGATGAAATCTAAGGTCATCCTGACGGACGAAATGCACCCAAGCATTTTCCTTGGCGTGCTAGCGAGTCATCCAGCTAGCCGCCTCAATAATAATAATGATAATAATAATAATAATAATAATAATAATAGCAGTAGTAGTTGTAGTAGTAGTAGTAATAAGAATAATAATAATAATAATACTAAAAATAATAATAATAATAATAATAGTAGTAGTAGTAGTAGTAATAATAGTAATAATAATAATAATAATAATAATAATAATAATAATAATAATAATAATAATAATAATAATAATAATAC
>NC_068987.1:106801406-106805625 GCF_001194135.2 Octopus bimaculoides
AATAATAATAATAATAATAATAATAATAATAATAATAATAATAATAATAATAATAATAATAATAATAATAATAATAATAATACGTTATATCAGCATATACCGAGAAGAGAATAATCGCTGTGAAAACAACATCCATTCATGAATTTATTTATCTGTTAATATTTTTTACATACATATTTTACCTGTGAATTTGCGTGTGTAAACTGGAAATGCATACAATGAGATTTTCTGCCCTAGGTGTATGGAAAACACTCGGCGAGAAATGGAAGAAAATTTGAAGAAAGAAGAAGAAAAAAACATAATAATAATAATAATAACATTAATAATTTCACTTATTTGCTACAAGGGTGAAGGATGAGAGGGGGGTCAATACAAAGACAGACATAAAGTGTTGGGGTTGACATATAATGAATTGATAAAAAAAAGTATGTGTTCACGGTATACACTGAAAAATAAAGAGACATATGCAGAGCATATAAAGGTTAAAAAAATAGCGGGGAGGATGACAGAGACGTGGCCCATCTGAGACAGGGAGGCCTCTAGGAATAATCGCGGAACATCGCTGTGCGAGATCTCCCTCACACCTGAAGACCACGTGTCCTCTACAATTACTTCTCTCCGACTCACATGTCTAGACTTAGAGAGGTACCATCCAATCTTGCCATTTTCACAACTTTCACCCACCTTTGAATACGTTCACTCGCGGATATCACTTCCCTCTCAACTCTAATGTTTTTCTTTTCGAGTGATACTTGAAAAAGTCAATTAGAGCTTTACGAAAGAGGAACGTATCTGTCTTCCACCAAACCACTACATTTGCCACAGCTACCAGGCAAAGGAGAGCCACCAGGCAAAAGAAAGCTGCTTTGCCTGACCAATTGAGGGAGGGCTGCGGGGCTATCATCACTATAGACTCGGCCGACTGACGGATCCGCCCCACATGTGACAGCAGCTGTTCGACATAACTCCACGATCCAGCAGTGCCCGGTTACTGAATAATAGTTCCCAATTTTGGAACAAGGCCAGAAATGTTATTTGATGGAATAAATCGGTTACTTGGATCCGTTTGCTTAAGTGGCACTTATTTTATCGAACCTGGTTGGATGAAAAGCAAAGTCAACCTCTGCAGAATTTGAACACAGAAGTTAAGGACGGATAAAATGCCGTTAAACATTTTGTCCGGCACAGTAAATAAACTGACACCTCGTACCCTTCCGAAATAGCACTAATATCAATATATTGCTTCATAGGGAATGCGCTATGTGATAGGCCGCAAATCTTTTTCAGTCAGATATTTGTTTGTCATTTGTTTCATGTGATGAGACTAGGGGGAACATTGGTTCTTGCTAGAACGTTGAGTCATACTAAGCGATGTTTTTGCGCAACATTTGTTAGAATAGAATGACGTATATATGCGTTAAGTCTACATATATAATAAATAATAGAAAAAAATGGTTGCGCAGAACATTACTCTTAATCAAAAAATTCGTAACATGAATATGTAAAGCGCGTTAATAAATCATCTCTTCCCTCATGGGCACATCTTTACAGCTGACTAATTGCACATGGATATTTGTCTATATATTTATTTATTCATAAAATACACTGTATTAGTTGGGTAGTAATTTTTGTTGCATCAACAGCATTACACAATTGTATAAATGAGATGTATCAGGCAGTAATTTGTTTACATTTTAGTAAATAGTTTTCTGCTGACATCATCGGCTGTTTTGAAGAGATGAGCATTTGTGGACGAAGATGTAACTATTATAGACACTATAGGCATAGGAGTCGCTCTATGGTAAGAAGCTTGCTTCCCAACAACATGGTTCCGAGTTCAGTCACGCTGTGTGGAACCTTGGGAAACTGTCTTCTACAAGAGCTTCGAGTCGACCAATGCCATGTGACTGGATTTGGTAGACGGAGGTTGAAATCTTTTTATTTACTCGTTTCTCGAACTTGTCAAATAGAATTTTGTGAGTGTAGCTTGTTCATTTATATAAAACAGATGTGTTGGGGGTGTTTTGTTTAGAAGAGAACATTGTTTTTGCCTTTTTGGGGAGGGGAGGTTCCATAACAATCCAGAAAGATAGATAGAAAGATAGGTAGATCGATTGATAAATAGTCAGACATATAGATAGATAGATATATAGATAGATAGATAGATAGACAGGAGAGAGAGGAGGGAAGGGGATTCCACTTCCTATTCACCGTACATTTATTAATTTCGTCATTTACCATTGTATTGAACTAGGTTTAAGGATGGTGACCCTTCAATGAAAAAAAAAAGTAACAGATATGGTGTGGTTATCACTGTAAGTGTTTTTGCTTTCCTTCACTTTTCCCCCCCATTTTGTATCTTTTTTCCTCTTTGTTTCTTTTTCTCCTCTTTGCGTTATATCTAGAGTACAGAAGTACTGTCTCCGCTTTTCTTTCAAACATTCTTGAACGGAATATTTTAATGAAATGTAGTTCCTTTGCTTTTCGGTATTGCGGATCGTCCCGTGCACATTTGTAAAAGGGAAAAATTTTGAATTCTCCGTCACTGCATTTTACCAAATGCTTACTTAATGGAATCTGCGTAATTTATCTTGTCGGATATATTGTCTGAGGCTTCTTGTACGTTGGCAGAGGGAATCATTTATTTCGTCAATATAATTTCATGTGCAGTTTGGGCTGGTAATGCAGTATATAAGTTTTTGCGTTTTGCAGTTCATATCTGCATTTATTTGGAAAGGGAACCGCTCTTGAATGTTATGAGGGAACCACTTTCTAAGTAATATGTTGTTATTGTTGCATGTTCCACATCTCCTATCTCTACATTCTTTTACTAAGAATTCTGATTCATTCTGCGATTTGAATTCTGCCCTTGTAATGTGTTTTTTTAAGGCTTTTTGGTTGGCGCCTACTATTCTCTAAGGTGTTTTATTTTGAGTCAGATTTTTCATTTTGGGGCTTTGTAGGTGTATAAGGAAGTTCGATTTTATGGCGTGAAAGATGTTGGTTATTCCAGGATTGTATGTGTTAACGAACGGAATCGTGTTGTCATTAACTTTTTCCTTAGGTGTCCGTAGTTGAGTGATGTTCAGTTTCATCGCTTTTTTTATTCCCTTTTTACTAGATCCAAAGGGGTATTTCTGCATTGTGAGGAAGCCTTTGAGTTCGTTGAGTCAGATTTCATGTATTTTGGGGTCAGTCAGTATAGCACATAGGCGTCTTGCAATATTGTATGCAATGGTGATTTCGTGCAAACAAAACTGTTTGTAAAGCACTTTTATGCCAGATCTATAATTGTTTACATATATTGAACATGAACATTCATTATATTCATTTGAAATCCTCACAATTTTCTGTAAATGTTGTCGAGTTACATATCAAATCACAAGATATGATTTATCTAAGACAGTCATGGGTAAGCTGCGTCCTGCAGTATTTTCTGTATAGCACACCTAACGAAAATATTATCTTGAATTTCAAGATAATCAAAGAGCCATGACTAGTGCATTTCTCTTCACAAGAAATGTTGCAATGTCTGATAAAATCACAACAGTAACAGCAACAGCAACTAGAACAACAACAACAGCAACAATGTACTGCAAAGAAGCACCCAACAACGAAACGTTTGAAGATTTCCTATGGAGTCGTTAGAACATTCAATATCCCTTAAGGAAAGGATAGCACAGAATAAAGTCGTCTTAATCACACAATGCCTCAATGAAATACGGTATGTTGAAATTAGGTTCTGAAAGTTAGCAAAACAGATATATTAAGAAGTTATCGTATAACAACTTGTGACAGACTAGAGTTGAAATATGGATTTTTTTGCGTATTATATCATACATTTTAGGAGATTATATGTATTTAAGTGTAATGTATGTATTTGGAACTTAGAAGCGTGACAGGAGAAGTGTAGTGAGTTCAGAAGGAAGTGTATATTAAACTCATTACCTTGTATTTTGTTTATTATATCATCATAAAACAGACGAAAATGACTCTCTAAAGTCAACTAGACATGGGATGTTCTGTATGATATTAAAACTATCTATTTATCTATCCGTCTGTCTACCTGTCTATCTATCTATCTATCTATCTATCCATCTATCTATCTATCTATCTATCTATCTATCTATCTATCTATCTATCTATCTTTCTATCCATCTATCTTTCTAATCTTTCTATCTATCTATCCATCTATCTATCTATCTATCTATCTATCTAT
>NC_068987.1:106806358-106808075 GCF_001194135.2 Octopus bimaculoides
CCCCTCCCAAAAAGAAAAGCTCTACATTGTATTTGTCCCATCTTCGTTGAGCCCTGTGTGGCTAATAAAAGAAATGTATCTATCTATCTTTCTCTCTATATATAGTGAATGTGTCTGAGTTTCTGCCCACCACCATCGCTTTACAACCGATGTTGGCGTGTATATGTCCCCGTAACATAGCAGACAGAATAGCGGCAAAGAGTCCGTAACAAAGCGTCCGACAGAACAAGTACTAGCTTACAAAGAATAAGTTCTGGAGCAGATTTCCTCGACTAAGGGCGGTTCTCCAGCAGGACCACAGTCCGACGGCTGAAACAAATAAAACAATAAAAGGATATATATATATATATGTATGTATGTATGAAGTCAGATACAAACATAGACATATACATGTATATATATTTATCTAAAATAACTCGATATATATAAATATGTATACACGTACATATGAATTTGTGTGAGATCACGCCTGTATGCGCGTGCGTCCGCGTGTGTGTGTGCAGGGCATGTGTATGTATATATGTTTGTCGGTGTGTGTGTTTTTATGTGTGTGTTTTTCACTTTTTGGCAGCTTCCGACCACCAGGATTTGAACTGTGTATATTTGTAATGTGGATATTAATAGTAGTATTAACAGAATACGTTGCCACTGAGAGGTGCTAGCAATCCGTTATAGATTTATAATGTAAAAACATTTCCCGCTCATCATTCATTATTTTCAGGTTTGTCAACAGCATGTTTGTATCCCTTAACAGTTAAATTGACGATTAAACGTATCTAAGAAAACTTACATCTAATTCTTATCATAACTCTTCCCAAATTAATAAGAAAATGTTGAAAGAATTTGAATATAATATTGATAAATAGCAATTTTGAACGGAAAGACATACACACACTCAATGGATCATTAAAATATACAAGTTTTTATCATTCTCTCTCTGTTTACTTTCTCTTATTCGTTTCTGTTGAAGAGTATAGACTCGAAACCTAAAAGAAGTTTCATTTTCCCGAGCGCCAAACTAATACACTTGCCTGACTTCGTCTTTTGTTTTTCTATAAATTTCATCTTTATATAATTTCGTTTGTTTTATAAGGTGGACCACCCCAATGCAACGTTTCTGGCTTGAATGTCAACAAGTGCCATTCTAAGGCATTTTTGTTTGTTTGCTGTAACCTCAGCTTAAACCAAAATCAAGAGATGTGGACCATTGCTGAGGCACTCAAGTTTGAAGGATGTTACTTTCGACTCCCACACTGGGCGGTGCGCTGAGCTCTTGAGCAAAATACTTCATTTCACGTTGCTTCAGCAATAAATGTTACTTCGTGATGAAATGGAGACCCACTCAGGGACGATGTTCCGATTACATTCACGTATTCACCATGGGAACGCGATATATGCACCTATGAATCTTGTGACACCAGACAATAATGACCAAGGAATTAACGTTGATAACGACGAGTTTAATCCAAGCGCTGTGAATAAAACTGGAACTCGAGAAATTGTGAGGAAACTCCTGAGATAGGTGTAACACAATAGATATACTCTGCTGTGAATTTCACATGTTGCCTCGTCTAATGTAACTAATTGCTTTTGTGTGTTTATTAATGTTTTAAAGTCAGTAGAACCGGATTCATGGATAATTCATTCATCATGACTGTCTTCTCTCTAATATAACGTCAGTGGTATAGAAAGCTCCACTATATATATATATATATAT
>NC_068987.1:106808698-106814355 GCF_001194135.2 Octopus bimaculoides
GGGGTAGATAGGTAGATAGATTGATAGATAGTTACATACATACTTGCATGCATACTTACATTCATACATACATACATACATACATACATACATACATACATACCTACATACATAAATACATACATACATAGTTACATACATATGAATATGTGTACATATATATGCATCTATGCATGTATGTGTGTATCAATACACGAAGGAAGACTTTTAGTTTTACGTTAATTAAAATGTAAAATTGTCTTATCTGTAATGGCTCATTCGTCTCAAAAGCAGCATTGTGTCTCAATTAAACATGACAGCAGAATATCCAACTTAAAAGTACTTAACTGAAACATACAAAAACATAAAAAGACTCTTCGCAAGTGAAGTTATTTCCAAACGTATATCAATTACGTTGTGAAATTCGTTGTTATGATTACTATCTCGAAATAAATTTGTTTCGTCTTAAATTTGAATAATTCGAAAAGATTCAAGAAATTCTATTATGAGTTATGTTCTATTTATCTTTCCTTACTTTTCCTTACTTTTTATCATTCATATATGTTTCACAGACTATACACCAACTCTGCAACCTGTCATCTCAAGCCAATGCTAGAAGTAACAATGTTATTTGCCATAAATCACCCTCCACGCGTTTAAGCATGGACGGAATCCTTAGGTAGTTTATTTCTAAATACCATTAAAGTGACGTGATGCTCACAGTTCGAATGTTATCTTGGGTATACTCAACTATTCCTCTAAGTGATAGCGATTTCCTTTCACGGGGTCTTAGTTCTTATGATTTCCCTTCATATTCTACTCACGAAAATGAAACTTAGCCTTTAATATTGATAAAGTAATTCCTAACAAACAATCGAGTTTCATTTATCAACTATTTCCTCTCCTTAAAATTTCTTTCGTAATTAATACCTAGTTTCGAATGTGTTACTCACCATCTAAGGCGGTAAGCTGGCAGAATTGTTGCTTAGCGGTAGTTCATCGGTCTTTACGTACTGAGATCAAATTCCACTGTGGTCGACTTTACCGGGTTCGATAAAATAAATACCAGCTGAGCACTGGGGCGGATATAATCGACTCACCTCTCCCCCCAGACTGCTGGCATTGTGCCAACATTTGAAATCAAATTGTTTCACCTTTTGCATATCTGATACAATTTATTATTGTATTGGGTTGTCCGGAAAGTTCGATCCGATTGTTAACGGAAAGAAAAAGGTCGATAAATACTTGCCATTACATTTTTAATCAACCAAATATGAACCATGTTGTTGCACAATGCGTCTGTCTCCATCTTTCCTTTAACTTGAAAATACCCTTTTCCCAGAATTGAGGTGGTTTCGTGGCAAATAAGTCGAAAGGTAAGCTACTACAATTCGGCACGAAGTTTCCGGACAACCCAATAATAACAAGTGTTGCAGCCGTGCTGATACAGTCTTTCTCTATTATATTGTCTCTGTCGGATTATATATATCAGTTTGTATTTTCCTTTTAAGTGCAGTAACAAGGATCTTTAGAAAAATTTCACTGGTATTTCTAGCAAAATCAGCGAGTGACAACTGAGACGCGCCCACGAAAGTTGTACGTTGGTGTTATTCCACATATTTCACAATGAAAGCAATTTTTCCTCAGTGGCACCATGCTTTTTCTGTATTTTATTTGCTTGAATTTGATGAGATATCTTCTTGAAATGGTTATCAACTTCTTTGTTGATATGGCCTAGGATGCCGATAACAATTGGTGCCACTCTCTGTTTATTTGCATTTCTGCATTATTCCTTTACTTTTCTGTGAATTTCAGTCTGTAATATCTTTTGTAGTCTAATAGTTTTGCTATTTCCTTTACATGAATTTTATTGTCAGCTGGACATGACATATATCGATCGATGTACAGCAATTATCATGCTTAAATTTTTAGTGACACTTATCACTGGCATCGTTTTTGCCATCACCATCATCGTCTTATCGAACTTGCCGTCTGTTTCATCACCATCATCGTCGTAGTCATTGTCATCGTCATCATCACCGTCATCGTCGTCGTCGACGCCGTCGTTGTTACCTTCGGCGGTGATGGCGCTGTTGTTGTAATCCTCCTCTCCCCGCTCACTTCACCACATCATCATCATCACAACCAGTGTCATTTAAATATCATTGTTCGATACTCCGTCATCATCAGTGATATCGCAATTATTTTCATTGACATCATCAACAAAACGATACGTCTAATATTTAATTTTACAGATGATACTATATAATTAAATTCAATAATCATGATATGTAATAGTAGTATTACTCATAATTATTTTCAACGCGTTAAAATTCTGTATATTTTATGAGTGTAACAGCAGCAGCAGCAGCAGCAGCAGCAACACCACCAGTAGTAGCAACAACAGTATTATTATTATTATTATTATTATTATTATTATTATTATTATTATTATTATTATTATTATTATAATAAATGGTAGTAGTAGTAGTAGTAGTAGTAGTAGTAGTAGTAGTAACAGCAGTAAATTCTTTACTTTATCGTAATTAATTCCATGATAGTCCAAAGATTCTCAGTCGGTGTTTTTTTTTTCCCTTCCATTCAATTAAAGTTATTTTAAGTAAATCGTATGAGCGTTCGTGTGTATATTTACCGCTTTCATTTCTTTCTGTTGTTCTTAAATTTATATTTAAATCTTATAAATAAGTTGGCTGTTTTCTCACATAGAATCAAATCTCCCTCACTCAAATTTACAAATCGAAAATATATGAATCCAAAATAAAAAGTCCTTTTTCTTATTCTTTTATAGTATTCGTTTTGCTTATAAAAGGAATTCTCAGAATATGAATTAACACATCCTTCTTTTGTCTGAAAACCCTAATGTTTTCTAGTTTAATTCTTAAACACCCGGTATACAAGCATGCATCACAATGACGTTTTTGTACAAATGTAACTGCAAGTGAGAAGAACACAAGTTGCCTGTGTCCAATGAGTTGTCTATGCGCACCTTCTTGCTCATTGGTGTTTGTTAACAAATATAAAGTCGAAATATTTGGGCAATTAACTGCCACACTAAAGCTTGATTTTTGCATTTTCACGTACTAGGTCAATGGGCACTCAAAACATTTAGTGGGAGTTATATTGTTCAAAATAGTTTGATTCAGATTCCGTGTTACTTCAAGTTCCTAAAGCCCTGATGGAGTCTTTCGTTAGGCTGTTCAAAATTTGAATCCGACTGGTCTGACAGGAAGCTCCGTTGAGGAGCTTCGAAATTGAAGCAGCACGTGATTTGAATCTGCTTTGAAAAAGAAACACACACACACAGATTGGTGGTTAGATAGATAGATAGGGAGATAGATAGATAGAGAGATAGATAGAGAGAGAGAGAGAAAGAGAGAGAGAGGGAGAGAGAGAGAGAGAGAGAGATTTCAATGTTGGTTTAATTGAGTACATATGTGTATATGTGTATCTGTATGCATTAGTGAATGCGTACATGTACGTATTTACGTATGTACGTATGTTTGAATTATGCATTTGTATAAAAGGAAAGTCAGATTTAATAGACATTTAGATATAAAATCTCATGTTATTCGGTGCATTTTTTCTTCGTTCTTCGTTCAAACCTTTCCCGAGTAAATTTAGTCATTCCTTCTTTCTTGGGCCAATAAATAATATAAAAGTTTATTATGTTCGAATTTAATCAGCCATAACGCTCTTCCTAGCAAATATGTAGCCTGTGCCTACATTAAAAATCTATTTTACACAACATGTAAATTGATACCATTGTAGTACATTTTTCCATATTCTATATTGAAAATCATTTTCCTCATACATACATATATATAATTGTTCGGTCTACTACCCTCCGTTGTCCATCTATAAAATGTCTAGTCAGGAAAACTATTTTGATCTTTATGCCTATTTTAAGTGTTAATACACCAATAGTTCGTCTTCTGATAGGTACTAGCAAAAGTACCATTGTTTTTCTCTCTCCTTATGTACTATACACGTCCGATGCAGTAGATTATTATATCGAGAATAAAAAAATATCTGGAAATACAGATGTAATTTCCAATTCAGTCTCTCTACTTATCTTTGAGAATAAGCGAGTTATTATGTATCGTAAACTTGCTCAAGTTTATAAAAATATTATTTCGCAGCTGGTAGTTTGAATTCTATTCAATTTTTCTGATGAAAACTGCTAGTAGTCCTGAAATAATATGACTATATGACGATATTAAACCTCACATAGTCTTTTTTATTGTCTCCTTCTATTGTCCGTGTATGCAACGGACAAGATCTATCTCGCTCAACATATAATTTTGTTATTAACGTATTCAGAGGTGTTGATCCAGAGCTGTGATTATTGCACAAAGCTGTTATTCTTCTTTTAGACTATAAATATTTTACACATCGATAGTGCGGCTCTCAGTCGAACTACTAGAAATAGCAGCTATGACTCTTTCAAATCACACACTACTATCTCTGCAAAAGGGAGACCATAATAGATACTCAAGGTCTAGCTTAAACAGTAGTTTACAAAATCTAGGATGGTTATAGCATAAATGTCACTCATCATGCATACGTGTGATTTAGGTCTGAATAACAACATTTATAGAATATAATGAGTTCTTTTTGACAGAAGTGTGAGGCACAATGTGCAAGATTTACAACAATTTTGACTTTGAGAAAATATATGTTTTTACAAGTGTTCACTACCATACAAAATCTATATCAACTAAGTAAATGATGTTCTCTAAATGCATTAAACTATAATAGCATACTCTGAACACTATTTCCGAAAGTCGTCTCTTTTTTTTTTTTTTTGAGCATATAAAAAACAAATTTAGTTGAGGCAAAATGAGTATGGCAAGATAAGGAAACTCTGTCCCATCGATTCTCCAGAATTACATTTTAGAAAAGACTTATATACATTAATATCCATTGCAGACGTCAGAACTTCCAAAAATGCAAGAAAAATTTAAAATATCAGGTCAAATTGTTAGAGGATCAGGGGAAAATTGTACATAATATGAAATTAACGAAGCTGAAATTACTATAACGTCTCAGCATAAAACATTCTCTATAACCTATTTACGATCAGCTGGAGTGGTTCCCTTCATGATATATTTTATGCACCATGTAGTTTAAGAGAATAAATTATCGAAGTAAGTCACTACTCATTTTGCCCCGGCATAGCCGTCAATTTTTGTGAATTGAAAATTGTCAAATTAGACATTAATGTGACAAAAATTGATTTGACGAGAAAAGAATAGTGATTGTTAAATACCAAATATTATTCAGATATTTTATTAACAACCTGAATTACAATTGGGTATAATTTGAATCAAATTGGTATTGATAAATGTACCTGTCACCGGACTATGTTTCAAAACATTTCAACTTTAACAGCAACAGTTAGATTTTACTCCCAAAGATGATGTAACAGTACAAAATGACGATACAATACTTGTAATGTAATAGTTTTAAACAAGAAGGGAAAAACTAAGGAGAAATCAGAAACTACTCACTTTACCTCAGTTAATATTTTTGCACCACTGCCCCGAATTTTTATATGTTAGAAATACCAACTAAATTCTTATATGACACCCAAGACAGAACAGTTCATTATACAATGAAGTAAGATGGACAACTAGATAGAGAGATAGATAGGTAGA
>NC_068987.1:106814365-106818310 GCF_001194135.2 Octopus bimaculoides
TATATATATATATATAGATAGATAGATAGATAGATAGATAGATAGATAGACGGAGATATACGCAACTACACTCAATCATCAAGTATCTATGGCTTTGTTTAGATAAATTTTCCAATACATGCACACATGCTCACTTACACAAATGCATATACATATTAGTATACGTACGCTCATTTAAGCTACATTTAACTTTAAAAAAAAATTCATCAGATATGTGATCATTTAAAAAGGCACCTGCCAAAAACACACGTGAATAAACATGAACATTATAGAAACAAAGTTTATATGAAATAAAGAGAAAATATGTTAGACAAAATAAAAAGTAAACAAAATAAATGTATAAGTAGTAACAAAAGTAGTAACGGAAACAAAGTGAAAAAAGAAATATGAACAAAATCATGATTGTGATATGTATAGAAAATGAAGGGACAACATAACGAAAAGAAAAAAAAAAGCAGGAGGGATAATTATAGAAGAGAAAGAAAAGATTTGAAAAGAACGCAATCGGAGAGAAGGTATTTATTTGTGAGTCTCCATGATGGAAAGACCGGTCAATGTGCTTAGGCATCCGTGGAGAGATTGTGTGTGCGTGTGTTTGAGAGAGTGCGTTTGTGCGTGTGAGTGTGAGAGTGTGTGAGTGACTGAGTGTCTGAGAGACAGTGAGCAAGAGAGAGATGCAAGTTCTTAAATTAGAGAATGCAAGTAGAAAGATTAAGAAAGCACTGGTAAAATCTGGATTTAGTGTGTATGACTATGTTTGCGTATGTATGCGTGCGTGTGTCTATGCACGCGCGCGTGTGCGTGTTTGTAAATACATATTTTGGGGGAGAAAACCAGCTGTTATAGAGTACGAATGCAGAAAAATAGGTAGATGAAAGGAAGAGAAACGACAAAGTGGTGAACAAAAATACTTATAATATACATATAAGTTGGTGGGGTGGTAGAATCGTTAGCACGCCGGAGAAAGTGCTTAGAGGTATTTTGTCCGTTTTTACGCTCTTATTTCAAGTTCCGCTGAGGTTGATTTAGATTATCATCCTTTTGGGGTCAATAAAATAAGTACCTGTTGAGCTCTGGGATCGCTGAAAATCGACCTACACCTTTTCCGAAATTTCTAGTTTTGTGCTAAATTTTAAACTACTATACTACGTGAATGTGTGTGTGCATGATGTAAAAATAATACATGTGCGTAAGATGCAGGTCCACACATTTATTCATGAACAGCTCTGTCACCCGAATTTTATGGGCCCCCTGCAACTTTTTGTTTTGTGGCCCCATCAATAAAACATCATAATCTACGCACCTTTTATACATAGCTATATTTTACTTTATTCTATCTCAACTTCAATATCTCACGTTATCCTAAAGATTGTCTTTAAAAGAACAAGTTAAATTTATTTACCTCTATTACACATTTCAATAACTAAAACTTCCAGATATGAATAAAAGAGCACTTTCATAATCCAGGCAACTTTCAAAGACAAACACGGCGCTTATTTCCCTTCGCCAAATCATCGATTAATTCAGAATGATCAAGTTGAGAGCTACGTTCGTGTTCGATAGATATCATTAACGATCCACAAAATCTGGTACACTTTTGTGGTACAATGTAATAGTTTTACAAGAACTTTCGCAGGTGCAATGTATTACCATTTTATTTGTTAAAATTTCAGTTAGCATAAATAATTTAATTCTTGTTCAACATCTTGATCAAAATAAATAGATGACTTATCTACTTACTTTGATCTTAAGATGGGGCCCCTCGACCGCGGAGGCCTCCTTTCACCGAAAGGGTTACAGGGGCTTAACGAAACTCCTGTGCATGAACGTTGGATATGACTATATGTATACTCACTTACACATGCCTATATAAACACATGCTTACACATTTAGATACACGCACATAGAGGTCTCAAAGATAAGTGAATGTGATTCTAATATATATTTCAATATATGTATGCATGTGTTTTTGTTTATGCGTGTATGACTGTACCTTAGATGTTTCAGAAAACCCAAAAAGAAATTCATGTCTCATATGACAGAATAATATCTTTAAAGTAACATGAAAATCGATAAACCCACATCAGAGGTCTCTCCAATGCTATATCACAAGTACGTGTAAGAAAACAAATCTAAGTCTACACAATTAACTGAATTTATTGAACGAAGAAACGAAATATTTAGCCTCCGTCCACAAGGTGGATCGCAGAATAGAATGTCTGGCAATTTACCAACCCTTATATTTCATGAAAGGACAAATTTAATCATAGAAATTTTGTTTTAGATCACTCAATACCGCTTTATTGACCCGGCGACTATAGAAAATGTGTGATCGGTGGTACATCATACATTTCATCAACAACAATATAATGCAAGCAAGAAACGTTCTATCTTGAAACAATAGCATTTCAGTCATTAAGTTATTCACTGACTTCCGTAATTACAATGTCTGCGATTTTACACAGACATGACGAAAGTCTATCCTTCACTAACCAAATCTTGCTTTCGCAAAAGCCTTTGTTTTAGAGCAAGTCTAGTCGTGGTCATACTTGTCTTAAAGATATTGATGATAAAAAAGGCCAGTTAGTTCTAAGATTAAGTAAATGTGTCTGGATTCAATGAAAGAATACTATTAAAAAAAAAGAACGCATTCATGCACGTCGAATCTATCTTTGATTATCTTTTACTGAGTCAAGTCATTGGAACGAGATCAAGCTGGAGCAACACCTGGAAGAGTTTTAGTCGAACAAATTCACCCTGGTACTTATGTCTTTACCAAACCACTAACAAGCTGTGTGTTGAAAGAAACAAAGGCGCAAAGACACACACACACACACACACACACACACACACACACACACACCACAACAGACACATAACACACAAACATAACACTAACATATATACATATACGGCTGATTTAAGCGCTACTTGCGTCTGCCAAATTCGCGCACAGCGCATTAGTCGGACCGAGTCTACAGTCGGTGACACTTTGCCAATGTGTGACGCAGTTGATAGGAGCCCCAAAATGATGTGCTTGTAAAGCAAGCTTCTCAAGAACATAGACATACCTGTTCCTATCTGTATACATACTTATACATATACATATGTACATGGTTACTTTAGTGCATAATTGAACATTTTGACGTCCTCGTTTTTTTTTCAACAGATATACACAACAATGGATGACTTTCATGCGACTCTAATAATCTCAAATGATATATAACTATCGCACGTATAAAACACAGCAGCGTCACACTAGCTATAACCCCTGGTATTGTATATGTGGGCGGTAGCATTGATATGTATATTTATGTATATGTATATATCCTATTATACTTCTTCAACAATTTTATTCCCATAGATAATATATGCACTTCTGTGAACGTGTCAAACATATGTAACATACGGAACAAAAGTAATGAGCATAAGTGTACATATATATGCACGAACATGTATACACATATGCCTGTAATACTGAACAAATGCACTCTGGTTATGACATGATATTACATTATATGTAATATAAACTTTAGCATCCATATCAATGCATAATCACGCTTCACACCCTGCTGCATGAATGTCAGATTCCTCAATATTTCTCTTACCTTACATTCGTCATCCACCTGTCATCTCTTTCATGTCTCTCTTATTCCCCCCACCACCATCCCTAACCTACCCTACACGGTTCATTCTAACGTATCATTCAGTCTTCTCAAACCTTTTTCTGTATCAGTCATAAGCCTCACTTATTTTTTTTCTTTTGTAACATTTCTCACTTTTCTTTATTATTTTTAATTGCTTATCCACACATGTATATTTCATAAGATAAGATTTTTTTGTAGTTTTACATATTTCGATGTACATGTAGCCATAGTTATACGTAACTTGTATGATGCTATTTACCTGCACGGACACGTATATACATATATATATATATATATA
>NC_068987.1:106818332-106821330 GCF_001194135.2 Octopus bimaculoides
TGTGTGTGTGTGTGTGTGTGTGTGTGTGTGTGTGTGTGTGTGTGTGTGTGTGTGTGAACATGCCCATGTTTTTGCGAGTTAGTTTGTGTATACGCAAGAACAGGTGTTCTACTACATTCGCGCAGCACACATACACTTGCACACACACATATACCTGCGTGCACACATACACACACATGCATGTATATCTGTGTAAGTATGCATACAGATGCACACACAGACACACAGAGAGATAGATAAGTAGATAGATAGACAGACAGGAAAATAGATAGATAGATTGATAATGTACTTTATGAGACATTAAATGTTAGTCTGCATCTACAACTATACATAAACTTACCATTTCTCACTAATTTCTCCACTAATATACTTATTTCTTCGCATCTCCTCACTATTAAATCCTTCTTCCAAATCTCCAAGCACAACGATTTCTATCATGTTTATAAATGCTGTGCTAAATGCTTCTCACGTTACCCCAATGCGAGATATCTAGTCTCATTTCATCGCCAGCCATACACGTTGACACAACTCAACACGGTCCTTTTTCCCAAAGATATTTCAAACTTCCTTTCACAATGGACAACATATCGGTTTAATCAGTCATCTTTCATCGACACATAATAGTAACGCTTAGGTAATCAACTAGATTGCAGCACACATACACAAATACAATCTCACTTCTTCAGCCTCGCTTTGCGGAATATGTCAATATTCTCAGCTGTTTCTGCTTCATCTGCGAGCTTTACAAATGAACCGTTCTACACATTGCACCTATGTACGTGTATCAGGAATCGACAGAGCATCCACCATAACGGTTACTGTTCTTTCCCTCTTCTCACATTTAAAATGAAACTTCTGTATACAAAGAAATCTTCACCTTACAAAACCACTGTTTGAACGCATAAGTTTTAACGATAAATCGAGATTAGTCAGCCACAGTTCATATTGGTTTCAAATTTGGTCCAAAGCCAGCTATTTCGGGTGTGAGAGCTAGTCGCCTACCCCGACGACAGGGCTCAGCTGGTACTTATTTCACCGAAACTGAAAGGATGAAAGGCAAAGTCGACCTCGGCGGTGTTTGAACTCAGAACGAACATGATGGACGAAATGCCGCTAAGCATTTTGCCCATTGTGCTAATAATCCTGCGAGCTGGGCGCCTTAGCCACTGTTAATATTCAATGGTATTAGAATATAAGAACAGCATCTGAGTCATTGGAACAAACCGCAAGTAAATGTACCGGTTTGTTCCGATAAACTATCCTATTAAACAAGCATTTGCACAAACTCGCACATGAGGTGTGTGTGTGTGTGTGTGTGTTAGAGAGTGTGTGTGTGAGAGAGTGTGTGTTAGTGCGTGCGTGTGCGTATTTGTATGAGTGTCTCCGTGCGTTACTGTGTTGTCTTTATGAAACGAGCGTCTTGTATATCGCTCTTTTCTCATAATTAATAAGGCTTGATTTCGAAATTATATTTCCTGATTAGTTTTCGATGTTAGTTGGGAATAGTATAGTACTCAAGAGAAATCAGGTATTTAAAGCTTCTACGTGCTATCTTCCAGTTGAAATTACCACTGCGGTTGTGTAAACCTGCATTTCTATAGCCAGTAAAAGTAATGACAATGATGTTTTTGCTACAATGATATTATCATTGGAAGAAAATATTTGAATTTTCCCACATTTCTAACAGAAAGCATTAGGTAGAAAATTGTTGAGCTTACATTCCACTTCGATTCCTTAAAGAAGAAAAGAAGGGAAACTAGCCCCTCACTCTGAACCCAATATACTTATTAAAAATATTAGGTTGTCAAGAAGCTCCTTGCGGATTTTAACCTTTAAAACTCAGATGCACATATCTCAGCTCAAACAAAAGACTTTATTAATCGAAATAAACACCATCAGAATCAACACACTTTTGCCAACGCGAAACAAGTCTATTTATGCCAGTAACGTAAAAGCCATGCATTCTACTGGCGATGAAAGTCATTGAAGGCTTGTTTGGCATCGTCTTGGTTTTTGAAGCATTTTTCACGCGGGAAGTGGCCAAGATGCTTGAAAAAGTGGTAGTCGGTAGTTGAGAGGTCTGGTGAGTATGGCGGATGAGGCAGAATTTTTTAGCTTAATTCGTTCAACCTCTGCAGGGTTAGTTGTGTGAGGTTCGGCCGAGCATCGCCGTGGAGAAGAATTGATCCTTTTCTTTTGAAAAATGTTGCCTGTTGTCGGGGTCACCATGACCTTCTTTCTTTTGGTGCAACTTTGGCTTCGGGAAGTGCCGTGGAGCTTCGTCGGCGTCCAACCACTGAGCTGAGCGTCGCCGGTTGTCGTAAAGAATCCACTTTTCATCGCAAGTCACAATCCCTGCAGACGTGTAGTGTTGTGACAACACACGCGCTCTCACACACACATACACACACAAATCACTCACACGCGCACTCACTCACACACATAAACTTTGAATTGACATTAAAAGTCACAAACAATGTAACAGTAATATAAGCCAATAAAAAAAAAGACTACCTCGTTCTAAATATGAAACCAACAAAATGGAAGTGAAAGGTATGCATGGTTCAGAAATACGTTACTGTACTAAACAAACGCTAACTAATTCAAACGGATGTATGCAAATAAAATGAGATAACAGTAGTGTTTTCAATAGGATATGATTAAAAGATACAATGTTCCGTACTTACGTACAAACACACACACGTATATCACATGGATGATAGCTTGTGCGTGGTTACTTTGCATAATACGTACACATATAAATATATATCTGAATGTGTGTGTGTGGGGGGGACGTGTGTATATTCCTAGCTAACGCATGTCAGCGCTTCGGTTTAATAACACTCTTGAACATCAAACAGGACCTGTCAGCTTGAATTAATCTCTACTCTTATGTAAGACTCGGCTAGAAATTATAAAATGAATCCTTACTGAATTCTGGATATGCCCTAACAATAAATGTATGTATGTACGTATATATATATATATATATATATAT
>NC_068987.1:106821794-106827676 GCF_001194135.2 Octopus bimaculoides
ATATATATATATATATATATATATATACGTATATGTATGTATGTATGTAAACGTATCATTTTCTCCCTGAGAGAACACAGTATTTAAACTCATCAATAAATTATATTGCCATGGTAACTTTTAATATTATTCCATTCCCTCCCTAGCATCTTCCGCAGTTTGTCGAATATGACACAAACTTAGCAATGATGACAACAGTTATGATGATGATGAGGATGATGTTGTTATGGTGAGTGAAGTGTATGTAGATGGTAGACATCTCGGGGTTGGTGGAGATGTTATTTGCAGTATCGTCTTGATCGTGCAGATGATGATGAGGAGGAGGAGGATAATAATAGCAATAATAATAATAATAATGATGATGATGATGATAATAATAATAATAATAATAATAATACAAATGCATCATCATCGTCATCGTCGTATTCGTCGTTATCGTTTTCATTATTATTATTATTGTTATTATTATTATTATTATTATTATTATTATTATTATTATTATTATTATTAACGCACTCATAATGATTATTGTGTAGCCGATGTTCTTGATGATGATGATGATGATGATGATGATGATTTCTGTATGTCGAGAAAGATGGCATTGCCGTAATGATGATAATGATGACGACGGTGTTGTTGTTGTTGTTGTTGTTGTTGTTGTTGTTGGTGGTGGTGGTGGTCGTCGTCGTCGTTGTTGGTGGTGGCGGTGGTGAAGATGAGGACGACGATGATAATGACCACGATGTTGACGTTATAGTTGTGATAATTGCGATGAAGTTTTCCCAACATCAGTATTTATTTATTCATCAGACCATTGTCAGCGATTTTCTCTTAGTGGTAGGGGTGGTGGTATTGATGGTGTGGTTGTCTATGTGTGTGTGTGTGTGTCGTGACGCTGTTAGCGGTCAGTGAGGAAATGTTGTCGTCACACTTCTAATTGTAGCATTGCTAGTGATGCAGTAAAACCCAGGGATGGTGTTGGCGTAGCGGGGTTTACAGTCACATTGATGTGGTCTTCGTAATTTCGCTAATATTCATTTATTAGGAATCTAGTTCAGGATATTCTTGTGTTCTTAAATAGCATCTACTATGCATCCTTCTACTGTGGAGCTGCTGAAATACTTTCTAAATATTGACCCCTTACTTTTACTTAAATTTCTTTCTTCAATGACGCCTTTAACAAAATAAAATTCAGTAAATTTAATGCACATTTAAGCAAGAACGTTGCCAGACTCTACAAGTGCAATATCCATCTTGTTTCATGAGTAGAAATACCCAGATAACTAAAAGTGACGAGCTGGCAGAAACATTAGCACGTCGGGCGAAATGCTTAGCAGTATTTCGTCTGCCGTTACGTTCTGAGTTCAAATTCCGCTGAGGTTGACTTTGCCTTTCATCCTTTAGGGTTCAATAAATAAAGTACCAGTTACGCACTGAAGTCAATGTAATCGACTTAATCCCTTTGTCTGTCCTTGTTTGTCCCCTCTATGTTTAGCCCCTTGTGGGCAATAAAGAAATAAGAGACACCCAAAACTATGGTTTCTTTTAATCATGTTTATTGCTTATAATTTATACGCATCAAATTCGGTTTCATTTTTTGACTTTGTCACATAATGATGTATTGTAATATTGTTGTTATCGTAAGTTCTAATGTTGTGATTGTGGATGGTTTTGACCCTAGGTCACAAGAATAGTGTCATGGCAAGAATGTAAATCGAAGACAAAATTATTCAAAAAAGTAGAGAAGTATTTATCGTACTAAATCACCACTTTTAGCCTTATTACTCAGAGAACGCGGTACCTCCTACTTTAAGAATCAATAATATAGAACCCTTATGCCCATTTGCGCCGACTCTACTCCTGATTCTGTGACATATAAGCGTCTGTGGAAAGAAAGCGTCCCCTTGATCGGGACGTTGAAACATTTAGCTTTAATTTCTGAGTGGACTGAAGCAACGTAAATTGAAATATAGAAGTGGAAGACACAGTGCGTTATCCTCACGTGGCGGATGGGGTTCACTAACCCATGTTCTTGTAGTTGTGCACTCAACACATTAACCACTAAAAGCTGTAGCTGCATGTTGTACACTAGTGCTACGATTGGATAGCTTCCTTCATATTAGGTATCAAGGGATGATTCCACTTTCTATTCCCTTCTCTTTCTCTCTTTCTTCTTCTTCTCTCTCTTTCCCTCTCTCTTTCTTTCTGTCTCCCTCTCTCTGTACGACAAAGAAAGTAAGAAAAGTAAGTTAACATCGCAGTCTACCAATCTTTTCACCACCACATTCTGTGTTCTCCGAGAAAGAAAGGGTAGCAGACCCATGTTTTAAAAGTTCTGATATAGAAGTTCTTGTTGCGATACTATTGCAGTCTAGTTTTGTGGTTGCCAAGATTTAGTTCCAGCTCGTACCCTTTTGATCAATCCTATAATCAGAAGTTTTCTATACTTGACCATTCAGACGTCCTTTAGTATTCTCTAAAGTACGTCATTCAATTAAGTCAGTGGTAGGTGTTGACATTAATCTCAGATTAGATCTAAGTTCGCCGATTGTACTGCACAAATATTTTTTTTAACTCCTTAGAGGGTGGTGAATAATCTATTTAGATCATTCAATGTGTCCTTCCTTCCGTTAAATATCTTAGTACGTAATTTGAGGAAAGCAGCGTCTACGTATTGCATGGCTTCTTCCTTGTATTGTCTGATTCCCTACTTAATTGTAGAGGAGATGGTTCACCAGTAGTTCAAAATTAGTGCGGAATGCTCATCCACTTACAAGCTAACTCAATGGTCATAAACAAGACAGTCGTAGAATACTTCCGGAGATCCGTTTATTGTTGGTATTTGTACTGAAAGTAGAGTTTGTGAACCTGTGTCAAAAACCTTGCTCTGTCTATTCAAAACAACCCATTGCATTTACGACTATTGTGATATTGCTAACCTGGTTGTATCAGTCATTATGCTGTTGTATTTGTAGTATTCAGCCTGTAGCAAGTTCACAGTAAAAAGTTGATGCTTACCGTGTGTACTAAGCATACATTCAACCGGTCTATGTCTATACATCCTCTAGGAAAGCCTCTGTACTTTATCTGCAGTGCAAATGGGAGAACAGCCCGATAGTTTTTGTTTCGTTATTTGCAATACAACAGAATTCTCGATTCGTAATTATTAGTACAGATAGAACAAAATCACTTAAAACTATCTTAAGAGAAATCCAACGAGCAACAAGCGCGCCCTTTCTTTCTTTGCATATTAGCTATATGCATTGGCATTGTGTCTTTCAAGTGAGGCTGTTTTGTTTTTTGCACAAGGCCAGCAATTTCGGGGGATGAGCAAGTCGATTACATCGAACCCAGTGATTCACTTGTCTCGATCCCAAAAGTATGAAAAGTAAAGTCGTCTTCAGTGGAATTTGAACTCAGAACGGACGAGATGCCGCCAAGCACTTTGCTTTAAGAATGCATTGTTACTGCAGTAGGAGTGATGTGATTGTACTGCTATCTGTTTTGATTTCAGTGAACCAAAAGTACTTCGTAGCTACTGAAGTGTCATAGTTTCTTGTCGGTTTTGCTCAACTAGTTTAATAGGTTTAACAAGATTTATGTGTCAACATGTAGCAAAACGGATTTCAAGAATCAACACAGTCAAAACTTCCAGATTAAGGAATTTGCTTTCTAGAAGCCTATTGGAATTTCAGTTGAACAGTATGGAATCGGAGCATACACTTCCTGAGGGAGCATCGGTTGATCGAACCCCTCCTTGACCGTAAAACGCTATGAATATATATTATATTATATTATATTATATTATATTATTGTTATATTTCGGAATGATTATTTTTTTTGCCAAATTAACACACGCGCTATATATTCGTTCTTCACTTTATCCTTATCATTGTTCTTTTTTGTGTCCTTTGTTTTAAATCTTTCGTCGCATGTCCTGTGACCTCTTCAGCGAAACTCCATTCCATATGTCTCCCCTGTCCTGATTGGACCATTGTGTCCGTATATGATGTGTATCCTTAACCGAGCATGCGTTTGCGTCACTAAATCTGGGTGTGTATTCGTGTGTGTGTGTGTGCGTATATGTATATATATTTATATTCATACACACACATATATACATATGCATATATCTGTAGAGTGACACTTTCGCTTGTGTGTATGTATGCGTTTGTGTTAGTGTGGATAATTAGCATATCAAACATAAAGAATATATTACATTGCGCTTGACTCATACCCCAGGATGAAAATATTGGCCGACTTAGATTTTATTCCCTTACATGTTCAGTAAATTATATTCCAGACAAACAAACAGCTTCGATATGACCAACTAAAATTTTACGAGTGATTCAATTAATATTACTGCTTGTCAATAATTTATGTAGTAAACAAATAATAGAAAATAAAAAACCCTGGGATTTTGTCAGACACTCATCTGATATTACCAATCCATCTTACAGAATTTTATATTAAAATAAAATGCAGTAGCACTATGTGGAAGATAACAGGCAGTCAAATAGGTGACGCCAAAACACAGTCATTGATTGAACTAGCAATCTATCAACAGCACAGAAGAGTATGCAATAAATTTAAACTGAACAAAACCGACATGTAGCTGCACAACCCCAGAAAGTATATCAAAACAAATAAGTGCTAAGATTTCATTTCCGGTATTGGGATTTACGATTAGTAATAATTTATGGATAAAGTATGTATTCCGGTTTGGAATTAGTGCTTATTATTTATTACTTAATAATGTAATTGAAAAACAAATGTTTCATAGGACATTATAGTATTAGTTCATTTGACCACTATATATAAATGCGTATATATATATATATATATATATATATATATATATATACATACATATATAGACTCATACGTACATAAACTAGGTATGTATACATGTATGTCTATATGGATGTATATATTCGTGTATGTACAAGAGTGAGCGAAGAGACGAAAGGAAGCACCTCTCAACAAATTTAGAAGGTGTTACATGTATTTTTAATAACACTTCGAATCAGATCGACTTGACTACTACTATTGTCTGATGAGTTGCACGCCCACAAAGCGTAAAGCCAAGCGGAACTGAGTCAAATTGTTATATTTTATTGCATTATTGTATAATATTGTACTATATGCGTCTGTATGTGTGTGCGTAGTCTAGCGGTTAGTGTGCTGCACGTTGTGTTCTTGCGTAAGGTATTTCATATCACGCTGCTGTGCGATCACTTCGACATCTGATGTGTGACAGAAGCACCAGTCCAGAACCTTCATTTGATCTATTAAAAAAGAGAATTTTTTTTTTGAATGGCATATACATTCATTGAAATGTTTCTTGATATTGTCTCTACTTCTAAATCGGTCTCAATCACAAATCTCACGCGGTGCAAATATATTTTCTTTAAAAGTTAACGTATGAATATTAAATCAAGAATTGTTTTCTATGTTGTTTAATATATATTCTATTATTATTTTATTCTTTTATTTGTTTCAGTCGTTTGTCTGCGGCCATGCTGGACTACCGAATTTAGTTGAGTAAATCGACCCCAGGACTTATTCTTTGTAACCCTAGTACTGATTATATCGCTCTGATTTGCCGAACCGCTAAGTTACGTAGGCGTAAACACACTAGCATCAGTTGTTAAGCAATGGTGGAGGGACAAATATAGACACGTAAACACACACACACGCACACACATATGAGGGCCTTCTTTCAGTTTCCGTCTACCAAATCCACTCATAAGGCTCTGGTCGGCCCGAGGCTATTTTTGAAGACACTTGCCAAAGGTGCCACGCAGTGGGACTGAACCCGGAGCCGTGTGGTTGGTAAGCAAGCTACTTATCGCACAGCCACTCCTGCGCCTATATATATA
>NC_068987.1:106827686-106830186 GCF_001194135.2 Octopus bimaculoides
AGAGAGAGAGAGAGAGAGAGAGAGAGAGAGAGAGAGAGAGAGACAGAGAGAGAGAGGGGCAGACAGACAGACCATCTAAATGAATGCTGGCATACTCGATGTAGTAAGTTAAGAAAGTAGGAGTAATTAAATTTTCACCATTAGAAATGAGAACAATTATTGTCAAATTATCTCTTCTCGGTTAGAAAGTGCACGGAGGTCAAACCCAAAATTTTTATTGAAATTATATTAAGTATGGAATACGAAGATTTATGACTTTGATCTTTAGGAATGCAACAAAAGCTTCAGACTTTTCGGACCAGAATTTGTAATTTACATAAATATATGTTTCTTAGTACTAATGTTGTAAATTTCCTTAATTGAAATTTTGTGGCTTGTAACAATAAGTATGCTATTTCCTACTTTACTATTAAGTTTCCATGCTGCAGATATCCGTAGTTTATTCCTCAGTCAATGTTTGTAAATTCTTAAGCCATACTCTGTTCATTCAGAACACGATCGTAATATATTCCGTAGACTTGTACGATTCCCTAACACTTTTATACTCAGATTTGCTGATATTAGAATATAAGTGAAACGTGCCCACGGTTGGTACAGTAAAGCAAACAAAATCAAGCATATTTACCACTATATCCTATATTTAATTAATTTTAATTATTTAATATTCCATACCTGTCTCTCCTTATTATCATTTGATAAATTTTTAGCTTGTAAAATGAATTAAATAATATTTCTTGGTTGACTAAATCAAGTATGCTAGTGATCATTCATCGTCATACATATAAATATGTGTATGTGAGAGAGAGAGAGAGAGAGAGAGAGAGAGAGCGTGTGTTTGGGTGTATACATGTGTGTATCATACAATATTGTATTTTATTTTAAATGCATCTTGAACTGCAGAACATTTCCTCAGTAAGTTACCACTTGCGGTTTTCTACCACTAATTCTGAGCACTATTTAAGCTCAGGGTAAAAGTCTTGATTATTTGACCCATTTCAAAGAACGTATGATATATCACCTTTTGCACGTGCAGCAGCGTACCGAATTACGAGTAGCTGCAACGACCGAATATTTTGATTTTAAGTGTTGAGCTTTGATTTCTCACTCATATATTGCTACCGTATCCATGACAAATCGTTCTATACGACACGTTCACTTTTTTAAATCACTGAGCTGCCATTTCTGTCAGTCTAGTGCCAACGATGAAGGAAATCCTATATCAAGCAAAAATCCACGATCATGTCTGTCGCTACGTTCTTCATATTTTAAGCACGTTATTTGTATCTGCCTTCCAGAATCATATGTAACTCAACAACTAGTATTGAAATGTCACTTCAAACTAGTTCAATGCGTTTCTTTTTATTATGATAGCCTTAAAAACGAAATTGGAGCTTAATTGTCATTGAATCTTAGAGGAAAGACAACGTTGTATTGCGACCATCAGATTCTCAACAAAAGAACATCATAAAACCAGTGCTGCATGATCATTTGAGCGAAACTGCAGATTTGTTTTATGACAGTCTGCTTTAGGTTGGCTGCAACCATCTTGGTATTTATCTAAGAAACTGGGTATTTAGGTGAAGACCCCCAGTGACTTATACCGTCTGTTCTCTTACTATCTGTTCTTTAACTCTCTGTTCTCTTCCAGTGCAAAAGCGATACTCCTACGCATTTTCGGTACTGTGAACAGATTGCGGTTTTTCTTAGTATGACATCGATATTAATTATATAACTCCTACAACTGCAGCTGAAGAGATTCTGATTCTATAATTATTTCCACAATAGAGGTAATTCGACATTATGTAATGAGTAAAAGTGATTCGCCATAGTGAAATCAGTGAAACACTGAAGGCACACTAGTATGAGTTACACAGAATTTAGTATGCTATTAAATTGTCTTCTTATGATACTCAGATAACAAGGGCTATCGAAAAACGTTTTCTTCTTTCTTTAACAGAGCCCCGAGACTATTAGTCAAATGAAAGAATGAAACGACATCTCATTTGTCATCTCTTGACCAAACACACTTAGCATGTATACTAACAATACTTAAACCATTTACGACAGCTGAGGAATAGGCGGTATTGTTAAACCGCTGCACAAATTATCTCTACAGGACAAATCTGCACGGTTATCGTTTAGCTACTTGATCCTGTAATCCTTGGTAGACACATAAAATAATGGAACACAGATCAGCTAGAGATATACGTAGTACTATTAAACACGAAACTATGGAAAAAATCCTTCAATAGATTATGTATAAAATGATTGTTTAAAGAGGAACCGATAGGCGTTCACGACGCACGAAGGATCTATTATAGGGTATATGCATATATATATATATATATATATATATATATATATAAGTATGGTATATTTTGTTAAGAACGTAGTAGAGTACAGTATGAATCTCATCCAGCTTCAGATTTACCCTGTGCTATCCGGTAGTACTATTATACGTACCTCCAGGTTTGCTTTTGAGCATCTCTCACGTGTGAAT
>NC_068987.1:106834154-106834801 GCF_001194135.2 Octopus bimaculoides
ATATATATATAAATGTATATTTGCGTCAACTAAGAAGTTTGTCGGAAATATACGTTGCACAACACTAACATGACACCATACATAAATTTTAGATCATATGAACACAAGTGGTATCTGGAATATTTCAGCAATCATAACCGTGACGTAAATTACGGCATGAAATTCGGTGGGGCGGAGAGAAGGGTTATCATATGTCAGTAAACGTAGCGTTAGGCAATAACATGTATTTGCTTTCAATAAACTTATCGTGGAAATTTTAAGTTAAAATTTCTAGTGGTTCGAAAATATGTGCATTAAAAAAAAAGAAAAAAAACAATCAAAACTAGTTTTGGAATTTTATATTTAAGAAAATTAATATTATATATTTTGTCTTGCAGTTATGTTTACTTTATGTTTTGTATTGCAGAGAAATTTAAATGAAAAAAAAAATACGTAAATAAATAATTGAATTGAGAATTATTATAATTGAATATATAAATAAATACATTATTTACATATCGCTTAAAATCCTTTCACGTATTTCAAGTGGTGTATGTCAAACACATTCTGAAAGATTTTACTGAATTTTTCTCATTTTCTCGTTTTGTCAGAAGGTTGTATGTATATATGATATATGTAAGTATATATATATATATATATATATATAT
>NC_068987.1:106835693-106838600 GCF_001194135.2 Octopus bimaculoides
GAGAGAGAGAGAGAGAGAGAGAGAGAGAGAGAGAGAGAGAGAGAGAGAGAGAGAGAGAGAGAGAGAGAGAGAGTTGGAGAGAGTGTAGTACATAGTTTTCAAATCTCTAATTGAAGAGAAAATGTTGCTTCTTCTCTCGATAAGTATAGATATTAGCGAGAGAAATATGGGGTAACTTTTAGAAATTTACCACGAAATACAGCAAGGAGCCCTTGAACTACTTAAAAGAAATATGGATAAAGTGTATATCGGCAGACAGTGCTTGTATTTTACTCAGATGTTGTTGCAAATGGATTACAGTTTCAAAATTTCCGTCTTTTTATGGACATGTGCTGTGCCTTTACTTATAGGAGAGTTGCATTTGACTTGTGAAAGATTTGCTTGCTCTTTTTCGCATGCTACTGTTTCTCACGTGACTGTGTAACATAGTGGCCCTCCTGCTGGCTGACTCGTTTGCAGCTCTGAGCTTGGTTGAAACAACTACGATTTATGGTAGCAATCTTTTACTGATGACAATAGCCATACATCTTATGCAAAACTTCCAGATGCATTTTAGAACATGGTGACATGTTCTTCTATTTTACTATTTTAGTATACCTAGCATACTATCTGTTCATTGTGTTACAGATTAACGTTGTTTATATAACCTCATGCACCAGAGCATTCCCGTATTTCATGGCGAAATTGCATGATAAATCTACTGGTTGTAACTTCGTTTATCACAACCTCTATTATTCCATAGACCGCATAAGTTGCGAAGATAATGAAGAAATTTTAAAAGCTGTAAAAAAAGGAGGGAAAAAGACAAAAACAACACTTTTAAGTTATCCCTTATTGCGTTAGTCATATCTATGCCAGGCACAAAAACTATCTATATTTCAGTATTTCAGTTGAGAACATGCATACACCCGTACGAGTTTGTCATAACAGATAGTATTGCATTGTTAATTTGAAGTTCGGATTTTCCTCGACTGGAAACGCTGGTCAGTCTAGCCCATTGGGGTGGGAAAAATGCAGAGTACGTGCAGAGTACATTAAAGTGGCGTTTTACTATTAAACTTCGCAAATGCAGGGTAGAGATCTTAATTACTTTGAAAGACTCTGAGAACAAAGATCGATGCACCGTAATACGTTTGAGAGTATATTGATCGAGTCTCAAACGGCTCAAATGGGTTTAAGTGAGATAGCTGACATAATGGCCACAAAATCCAAGTTTCACACCGGAAGTGGGTCCACTATCTCACCAGCCTGTAAAAATATGCTGAAAACCATGGGGGGGGGGGAGACTACAGAAGGTATTAGCAAAACTTTCAATTGATACAAACCACACAAAACACTTAGATCTAAGAAATGATCCCTACTTTAGCTAATCAACTGACAATGCTGGAAGAAAACGTTGACTGCTATTTCCGTCATTGAGCAAACAAAATTGCAACTGTAGTCAAAAAGACTTCATAACTAATCTTTTCAATATCGGGATTCAGTTGTCTGAAGAGGAAATGGCAACCGGTTTTAATAGTCGCAGGCTTACAACAAAATACTCGTAGATATAATGACCCGACGTAGCTAATAAATTGCTATTAGTCTTGTTGCAATTTTCTGTTCCCTATGTGAGTACAATACCAGCAAAAAATAATCTATACAAAAAGAAGTGAAAGAAATTCGCTGCTTTTATATTGATATGAGGGTATACTTAACCCACATGTTGAAGCAATGGCAAAAAAAAAAGAAACATCAGACTCAAGTTACTCAGTAATCAATCTCCATGATAGGATACTACAAAGAAAGACGTTCATAGCTGTGGTGTTTAACAATCTGATGTTTTTGCAATAATATCTAAAATTGTATATTTTTAGGTAATTTTAAAATTACGTACTTGGTTTTCCAAGACATTTCTATCTGCTCCTAGATGTGTTATCAGAACAAAAAAGGGCCGAGAACATAGAACATAAGGAAAGATCGAAATCCTTTCAAAAGTGAGCGATGGAGTCCGTTGAATAAGAATAAGAAAAAAGAAGTAAAGAGTGTGGCAGATGCATAGATAAGATCGACAAGGTGTCGCTATAATATTATAAGTTGAGACCGAACAGTGTTTTAAGGAAGGACGATGTGCAGCAGAATTAAATGCCAAAGAATGATAAATGCTATAAAAAGAAAAGTTGAGAATGAATAGGAATTGTTGACCAGTCCTCTGTTAGGCATAAGTGATTGGATGTCAAGGTGTCAACACATTAGAAACCATCCGATGTGGAAAATCATGACAGCCTCAGCAGAACATTAAGAAAAGAAAGTAAGTAAAGCTGATAGGCAAAGGCGATCTTATAAGGAGTGGGGATTAAATAGTAGCGGAAGTAATTAAGAAATATTTATAATGACGAAGATAAATATTAAATAAAGTCTAAAGGACATAAACTCATACGGTTATTAGATCTTATAACAGACAATGCTAAGGGTAAAGTCTATTAATTAGAAGACTTTACTAGAACATGTCAGTATAAAAGAAGTAGAAAGAAGTAGAACATATTGCCCTGAGACAAATAAGATAAATACTTTTTGAAGATTCGAAGTCGGCTAGAGATAATATAGCTGGTATTTAGGAGTTCAAAAGAGTGTGGACGTCCGCTTAAAATCCGGATGGACTCTATAGAGAGACAAGTGAAGTTCATCGTTGTAAAAGCGGCCTCTTCGTTTTAATAATGGACAGAGTAATGTTTTAATAGTGGACAAAGTAAGGGAAGTTTATGTTCATTAGCTAAAGTATGTGATTAGGTAAGGGAGTGGAACATTTATGTTTAGAAGGGGAAAATGAAAGAATGTCTCATTTAAACACAAAACTTCGAAATGTATATGTATACAAATATTTGTATATAAGCATTTATATATATATATGTATGTGTGTGTGTGTGT
>NC_068987.1:106838728-106841570 GCF_001194135.2 Octopus bimaculoides
TATATATATATATATGTATATATATTTATGTATATATATATACATATATATATATGTATGTGTGTGTGTGTGTGTGTTTGTGCTTGTATTATTACACACGAAAACGTGTATATGCGTACATGTATATGGATATAAAAATGTATGAGAAGAGAGAGAGAGAAAGATGCATAAATATATGTGTTTGCGTATGTGTGCGCGTGCGTCTATTAATCACCACTATATCTATTTATCTTCCAAACTGAGCAACCAACAACAAAAAATTAATTGAAAATGTGTTATTATATTAGTAATACTTATATTATATTAGTAATACTTATGCTATATTAACAGTGCGGATCAGAAAACATGCTCTATGACGCGAGTATTGAATTTCAGAGAACGATTTTGTCGAATTCCGCTTGCACTGAAAGTTTATTATAGCCTTGGCTGTGTGTGGTATACACACAGTGGATTCTAGGAAGTTTCATATTATTCGAAGAGGCCGTTATATCTGTTCTACATTATTGTATCTTTTCGTATGTCATTATTACCCCACGAATAAGCTGACCTGCCAACATTGTTTTCTTCCAGATTGAAGGAGACGGCTGTGAAACCACCTTCAACGTACCCTACTTTGCAGATTGCAGTGGGGATGTTTGCAAACACGCTGTGCGAAAACGTTTTGTATTAAACTGAACAGAGATGCTTCACGAACTTAAAATATGCTTCATATTATATATGATTTAAATTTCTCACTGGTACTAGCGGCTCAAGGAATGTAGAGAGGAAACAAGAGACGATGGGAAATATGTATGCAGTGCGGGGGACTATCAGTGTTGGGGAAATTTACAATTTTCTGAATGAAGACCATCGTGTCTCCATGAAAATCAATACGCATAGAGATCGGTGCAGCAATTGTACACATAATTATTCGCGAACAACTGAATATGTGCAAACTTGGGCAATATTTGTTCCCAGGTTGTTCAGTTACAGGCATACTGCGAACCAACTAAATAGAGATGGGCCTGAAAACTGCTCATTATCCTCACTACAGTTCAGACCTAGGAAGTGAAAGGAGGCTGTGGTGACCACAGTCCTGAATATCTTGACTTTGGATTTCTTCTTTGAGGCCCTAACGAAGTGGTATCAATGCATTAAAAGGAGTACGTTGAAGTCAGACGATCCTACTTTGACAGAGATTAGTATTTTGTACACTTTTTAAAAAATCAATAAAAGTTTTAAGTAAATGTAGAAGAAGAAGAAGAAGAAGAAGAAGAAGAAGAAGAAGAAGAAGAAGAAGAAGAAGAAGAAGAAGAAGAAGATGATGATGAAGAAGAAGCAGAAGAAGAAGAAGAAGAAGAAGAAGAAGAAGAAGAAGAAGAAGAAGAAGAAGAAGAAGATGATGAAGGACGTCTTAGTCTTCTTACTTCATTTAACGACTCCAAAAAGGATAAAAGGTAAAGTTGACCTAAGCAAGATTCGAACTCAGAAGGCAGACGGTTAAAGCAAGTGATATAAAGCATTCCACCTGGTTGTCTAATGACTGTCAATTAGCTGTCTATGAAAGCGGGAACACATTGTGTGCCATGTATCCTTCCATTTTATTTTAAAACGGTAGGGTGTCAAGTAAAGGAGATAGATTATTTATGTGTGGAATCATACAAATTACGTAGAAATTGGTTTAGAAATGCAGTGAAATATTCGCACGCCTGTTATTGCAGACTTGGGATTTGTCCATTTGTCCATTTCATGATTAATTTCATCAATGATTCAATATTAGATGTTAACTGTTAGAAATCCATTCTAATATACTCATTTACAGCCAGGATATTGCTACTAAAGTGACGAGATATTTATTAATTTTCCTTTCCATCATATTATATAATGGAACAGAAAATGTTTTTAATTGAATTTTGAAAATTATTGTTGTTGCTGTTTCTGCTCCAGTTGTTGTTTGTTGTTGTTTTGTGTAGTCACAGGTCAGCCCTGATGAAGCTGGCCTAAGTCGAAACGATTTCTAACCTTGAAGGTACCTCCTTTTTAGAAGAATGTAAGGCTACATTTTTTTAGCGTTGCTTCCTACATATTTAAGACTGAAAGTACAGCAATTTGAGATGCATGCATTTATCTATTAATTTTAAGATGTTGTGCACCGTTTAAGGACTTAAATTTCAAATATATATTGGTGAAGTGCAATATTTAGTACGGCAATCAAGAAACTTGAGAAACAATTGAATTTAAATTACTCGTCGGTCAATATTTAAGTGCACCAATGCCCAACACCGATGCCCAGCGGAGCGACAATATGTGGGTTTTCAAGGCATCAAACTTTCCATGTACGCATTGTTGGTGTGATGAGAAGGAATGCACAACACTATGTTTGTTATTGATATGCTTGCAGGACTTATTGGAACATTGTTGGGTTGGACACTGGAACACCTTGAGAAGTAATCTGAGGGATTTCCTATAAGGTTAACAGATTGCGTTGTTATTAGATGGTGGTGAGGTTATTTAAGGACCTATAACTCTGGACCTATGCAATCAGGTTCTTTATCATGCCTGAAATAGTGGCTAAAGTCGCCGTTCACTAATTACGTAACATTCAGGACAATATTGTACTTGCCACAACATATTGTATGTTGTTATCAGGTAGTTTAACCGTGGTCCAGACTTAAATGATAGAGCTAGTCTATGTCAAAGACATTTAAATGAAGGTGATATGTGTTTTGGTTTTTCAGCGAATCTAATAGTCTGAGCTTTAAAGGAAAAATGGCTATGTGCGGAAAAAAATTGACATGGATATTTAGCAAGAATATTTCGCTCATGTATATATATATATATATATATATATATATATATATAT
>NC_068987.1:106842276-106843304 GCF_001194135.2 Octopus bimaculoides
ATATATATATATATATATATATATATATACATAGTCGATGATCCAAATACCAGAAACTCATGACTTATAGAACTCAAAAGATTTCTGCTCAAGCAAATTTACCCTCTCCTACTTATAGAAATCAGTATGCAACGAGCAAAAGAAATACATATAGAACAACTTAGATCAGCACGAAAACGACGAACCCATCAAAGGAACACGATGCCATTTCTTGTAACACACAATCCGCATCAGCAAAACTCTTTTAACATCACCAAAGCAAATTTGGCAATCGTAAAACAAAGTGAAAAGTTTTAAAAATACATAATAACTAATCTTAAGCAAAAGGCAACCACATAACCTCAAAACTCTATTGACAAAGTAAAATTCAGCATCAATAAATGAGATAACACATTCACTGAATCCAAGTGTAATGATAACAGATGTGGAACCTGGCAATACATACATTCGGGTAGATCTATTAGAAAAAAAAAATGGACAGATTTTCCCAAAGGGAGATATGAATTACAAAACCCAAAATTTGATATACTTCCTGAATTGCGAGGAATTATATGTAGGTGAGACAAGGAATGCATTATCGGAACGCTCACGAGTCAACAGACAACAATCCGAACACCAATGTTCTCCAAAATTCATTGAGAGAACATGTAGAGACATATGGTCAGAAAATGTTTCTATTTTTTTTCCTTTCAACAGACTACATGACAGAAGTGAGGTTCGAAGAAAGATAAATGAAAAACAGTTTATCAGAATGTTCAAACCTATTCGGAACGGGAATAACAGCAATCATATGACAAACAGTTAAACATGTGGATTAATAAATCTAATCAAGTTACGCCTGGCAAAACGTGATGTTTAAGAGCATGCGGATTGGTCTAAAAAGTATTCTAAAACTTCAGCTGGTCGGAGCGTTCTGACAGATACTAAAGTTGTCAAGAACTCAAATGATAATTAAGCACGTTTGGAATCTGATGAGTTCATTAGGTATGAAAGCGCTAATTTTGTTAAAATACCATTATGTTATTCAA
>NC_068987.1:106843473-106844585 GCF_001194135.2 Octopus bimaculoides
TATATATATATATATATATATATATGTCTTGTGCAACCCTTTAAACACATCCATCCTTTCTCCCCATTCTTTTTTTTATACTGCACACTCTAACTGTTTGTCTGATCTTGTATTACCTCCTCGCACTGTACCCGTCACAATTATTCTAAGCACATATAATCCACATTCTAACCATTTCCCGGATCATTCCTCTACAGTAAGTATCTTTTCCGGAATTTTCTTCACGTCTATGGTTCTCTTTCACCCATTGAATCCAAGATACTTAAGAAGAATATCTGCCATGCTAAAGTAATCTCTTAGTGTCCATGGCTGATGCAAAGCGAAACACTCCTGTGGTCTTTAGTCTCAGCACAGATCAAGTTTATTTGTAATCAAATGTACTTCACCTATAACCATCAACTCGATCTGTTTGGGACGGATTATGCCCAACAGCTTTCCGGGCTGATAGTTTGAACTTCAGCGTGTCATTTTCCTATGTGCAAAAACACAAATACTTAATTTTAAAATATCCTTATTTTAAGATGGTATCAAAATGTTATGCCTTGTACTTAAATCAAGAATAATTTTTATTATTCTCTTAGCATCCGTTCACTTCAAACCGAGCGCAGTTCTGTCTAATTTGGGTACATACCTTGTTTTATTTTCAGCTTCATAGCGTTGTATTCTACTAATATTTCTCCAGTACCTGGCAGAGCTATTTTCTGTTTGTTGAGTATATATGTATGTCCTTGTTATTTGGTAATGTATTTGTCACGGTATCTTCCTTCGGTATCAATAAAATAAATAACAGTGATGTCTCTCGTATCATTTATCTTCAGCGTGCCCAACCTCACTGACAAATATGAAATAAAGTGCGCCTTTGTTGCTATCTCAGAAATCCTCATTATTCCCGTTAATATTTTTAAGTAGACTTTATCTTATTACGTACTTGTTTCTATATAAGCGAATATATGTGTGTCATTGGTAAATAAACAGTGCTTTATTCCTTTTTAGTTTTGTTGTTTTGTTTTCCTACTTGCTATTATTTCCAGTAATTTATATATTATTGCTTTATATTACATGGTGTGTGCGTGTTTATACAGATACATACACACACACACACACACACACAC
>NC_068987.1:106844673-106848850 GCF_001194135.2 Octopus bimaculoides
TATATATATATATATATATATATATATATATATATATATATGGACTATCTGAAACTATCATTTGTTCGCATGTTTCCTCTGTATGTTCAAGAAATTCTGTTATGCATGTATCCTTGCATATATTTTTTCCTTTATATCCTGTAGTGAGAGGCGATTATTTCTTCTATACTAACATGCTTGGAACACCAATTATTATGAGAATTGTTTCTGTTTTCAATTCCCATGGTATAAACGAATATATTTCCAGCTCTTTATATTTATCTAATTTCCTGAGTTCGCCTAGATAGCTGTTATCGTCTATTGCGATTACAGAATATATCAGGAGACGCTTTTTTAATGTTTTTTTTTTCTTTTCGCTTTGTCTCTAAGAATAATATCCAATCGATTATTCTTACATTCTTTCTATTACTATTAATGGATAATTCTCTGAGTATGGTCACTTTTTAAGGTGTATTCTTATCTTTGTGAAGGTTTCATAATATCGTTGCTTTTTTTTAATTTCTACACGCTTCTTACTATTATGGACATTTACAGAACATTGCTTTATACTAATCATTCAGAAATGTCATGACTGATTGTCTTGTTATGAGGACAGATTACTGCAAATCTACTCTTTAAAATACACACAAGCTAAGCAATCTCGCGTCACATTTCAGAGATATAACTGTTACCATTGAAATATATTCGTGTTAAGTTGGAAACCTGCTCGTTTTAACTCGTCCTAGTTCGCTGGTGCGACTGAGACGGTTGGCTGTCAGCCTGGATATCAACCGTTCTACATTGGCCAGAGATACTTGATTCGATTTCATACCACATTCAATGGAGTGAGAACTATGAAAGACGTCACAGTTCTCGCCAATAGACATATACTGGGTGGCTTATTTGCCCTAAAACTCAATACATAGGCTTTCGACAAGAACTTTCAGCTCTCCAATATTAATATGTGGATCAAGTTTATAGTCCAGCAATTAATATACGGGGATGCTACGCATACGAGAGGTTACCCAAAATAAACTGGTATTTTGCAATATTATTTTACATACTTAGAATTACCCTTTTATCCACTTCAAAGGATTCTCGATTGGAAGCAATGCATCGGTCCAGCGGCGTTTTCCTCAGTTCGAAGCAGTGCGTGAACTTTTGCAAAGTGATGCCTTTTAACTCCTCCGTCGTTTTCTTCTTCACTTCTTCGCTTCCACATCTGCACATTCCGCAGCACCAGCTTTTGACACCAGTGATGAGCTTCGAAAAAAAGGTCCAGCTGATTTCTTCAGTTCTCGACTCACATTCAGTCGTGACTGCTTTTGATCTGCCATGAACAAGCAAAGCAAACATTTTGTTGCAACTGTTTTCATTCACAGTTTCTCGCTAAAACTTAGTTGACAGGAGCTCCATCACACACCAGTCATAACAAAAGGTTTGTCAATTATTCGGTGATGTTCCTTCAAGAACAGTTCATGAATTTCCATGATGTTTTCTTTCGTTCGGATGGTTAACGGTTGCTCTGAACGAGGTTGCTCTTCAAGCGACAATTATCCATTCCTAAAGCTTGAAAATCACTCGTAAACTTGTGTTTTGCTCATGACAGCGTACTTGTAAGCTACTAGAAGCATGACAGCTGTTTCGTTTACCGTTTTCCCAGCAGAAAACAGAATTTCACGGAAGTACGCTGTTCCTTCGTTTCAGCCATCGCAAAAATAGATGAATAGGAGAGAAGCACTGTGAAAGAAGGACACACCACTTGGCAGTACGGCCCCACTGAACGACGCCGATCAGCATAAGGATGCGTGAGGGCTGCATCAAGTGGCTTCTAGAAGGAACGTTTCCTGTTATTTACTTTTGGATAACCCACGTATTGGACTGTAGCCAAAATTTCAAAAATCAAGTTCACAATGAGTTACCTCTTGTTACGTTTCTTTCTAGCAAATCAGTTCAACTATTGTTAGATCAATCATTCAACCTAATTTACAACAAAGTTATTGACTTCGGTTAATTACAATTCTGCTTGCTGTCATGGACTTTATTTTCAGATTCCTTCTGCTTCTGATGTTAATATTAGCTTCAAATTCTGTCACAAGGATAGCAATTTCAGGGAAGATGAGAAGTCAATGACATCGACTTCAATGCTCCAATGGTACTTATTTTATGAATCCCGAAAGGACGAAAGGCAAAATATACCTCGGGGTAATTTGTAATTTAAACGTAAGGACGGACGAAATCTCGCTGAGCATTTCGACTGGCATGTTAACAATTCTGCTAGCTCGCCTCGCTGTTGATGTTAATTTTATTAAACATAGTTCAATTGAGAGGTTTGGAGCCAGAACTCCCAAGGTTTCTCAAGTGTTATATCATTTGTATATTTAAGATGATAGACTGTAATTTGATGCAGTTTATTTGTTACTTTTGACCGTTAAAGCGGCGTCAATAGCTAAGTAAATTAACTTTCGTTTCAAAAATTTCAATAAACTCTTTTCTTTACTTTTTCCGGATATGATAACATCATGAATACCTAAATGTTTACAAATCTCAACTGTTATTTTGACGAGTTATATCTACTTATCACCCGAAGAGGCACATCTGCACCGCCGAATGCTTCTGAACCAGTTGTTAGGTATCCCACTCGCGAGGGATCGATGCTAGATGTATGGAAACAATTGTAGCTAGATGCTCGATGTATGGAAACAGCTGTCTTTCATCTCCAATATGCATAACGAACACTGAAAGTGTCCGTGCTTTACCAGCAAGCTAGTAGGTATAAAACATTCGTTTATTATTATTATTATTATTATTATTATTATTATTATTATTATTATTATTATTATTATTATTATTATTATTATTGAGTGAGAGAGCAGTGCATGCCATCACAATGACACGGGTCAAATATACGAAACCCCATATACCCATCATGACTACCCGTCTGATAAGGGTACACCAGGCACATTATTATTATTATTATTATTATTATTATTATTATTATTATTATTATTATTATTATTATTATTATTATCATTATCATTATTATATATGTATATACAGGGTGCGTAAGATATTTGAGGAAATACATTTTTGGGTCATTGCTGCATTTTTTGCCAACTCTCTATAATCTTTTTTTCTTTTCAGAAAATAATAATGACGCATCCTCATCTTACTCAAGAAATGAAGAGGCATGCCGTTACTGTGGTTATAAAAGCTGAGCATAGGGATTTAGAAGCATCTGGATTTTTAAAAGTTACCAGATCTTTCGATTACAAGGTTTGCAAGGAGCTAGAGACGGGAGATAGAAACATAGCAACAATATCAAAGCATTATAAGCGTCCGAAGCGCCCCGAAATAATCAGAACACCTAAATTTATACATCATGATCAACAGACCATCGATTACAATCCCAGAAAGTCCATGAGGTCAATTGCAAAAGAACTCCATGTTTCAGAAGGAACAGTGAGAAATGTTTACGACGAAGACATCAGATATAAGTCTTATATGATGAGGAAAGGTCAATTTGTCTGAAAAAGCAAAACAAAAAATCACTACCTCAGATATAAAAAGCTCTTAAACGAATTCAAACAACCAGCAAAAGAACATTTGACTTGAATTCACGCAATCGGGAAAAACTTCGACCAAGATAAAACATTTAACAGTAGAAATGACAGATGGTTTTGTGCAGACCCTTCTGAAGTTCCAAGTGTTATGCATACAAAATTTCCTGAACCTGTCAGGGTTTTAAAGGTTGTCAACAATGAAGGACATGTGATGTCTCCTAACTTATTTCCAAAAGGCCTTAGAGTTAAATCTACCGTCGTGGAAATTATTGTTAAGCCGTGGATATACAGTGTATTCAATGAAGGTCATATTTGCTTCAATAAGACTCTGCAGTATCGAACATGGCTCTAATAAAACAGGAATGGATGGCTGAAAATTTCATGATCATATAACCCCTTACATTTTCCTCCTAATTCACCAGATCTCAATCCATTGGACTCTAACATGTGGAGCGTTGTTGAGAGAGAGGTCAATGAACACGCCCATAGCACCAAAGATTCTTGAAAGCTGCCATGGTCAAACTAATGCCCACAATGAACCTGAACTACCTGATTCGAGCATGTACATGATTTCGATCTCATGTAGAAGCAGCTGTTGAAGCGGAAGGTGGCTTCATTGGAAATAAGGCTTAATA
>NC_068987.1:106851134-106853518 GCF_001194135.2 Octopus bimaculoides
ATATATATATATATATATATATAATATATATATGTATGTATGTATGTATAAATATATCCAAATATATATATAAATAATATAATATAAAGAGAGAAAGAGAAAGACAGGGAGATAGCAATCAACAAGACAACACAGTGATGGGCATTTGATATAATGTATATGAAGATGTTAACATATATTTCGACAGCTGCATAACAGTCAATGCCTGCTATTAAAACTATCAAAATAATTCAAAACGATTCAAAATCTCTTCAAGCTGTTTGAATGCAACATCAGTATAACTGGCTAAATTGTGCACCTGCTTCACATAACATAAAATTTGATTTGAGCACAAAAGAATGCTGTCACTATTTCCGTTTGTGTTATGAGAAAAATTATGTAAAACGGTATTGCATTTTCATCTTAACATCAATTTTGGCAATGTGTTGATGACTTGTGCAGGAATTCAAAATTAGTTAATTCCACTAACATTTCAATCTGTTAAAATACAAAGATACAGGTGAAGTATCAGAGATAAATGTTAAAGATGAGGTGGAGTATTACTCAAACTGTGGAAACACAAATAACACTCAAATATGTAGAGAAATAAATGTGAGAAAGAAAGAAAGAAATGCGTTTGGTATTTCCCATTGAGGAAAGGTTAAGAGCCAGAGACGGCCATCTAGGAATCCTCTAGAGGGAAGCACTGGGTGGATATGGTGTTTTTAATCCCTCTGCCCTGGGCAGTGAATTAGCGCTTAGAAATTAAAATATGGCCCAAATGGCAAGATCGCGGTACAAGAAGGTGAGGCATCAAGACCTCAAAAGACAATACCAAACAAAATTGAGAGAGTGGCAAAACAACCAGTAACAACAAAAAAGCCGTTTAACACCAAGAGTATCCAATCACTCGTAACCTCAGACGCTTCTACGCAGGAACGACGAACTTTTTGGGCCCGTGAGGTCATGAACAGAGTCTCTTCAATCAAGGGTCTCTTTCATCAAAATCAACTGTCTGAAGTTTTCCCCATCACTGAAGGATTAAAACAAGGATGCGTTTTCGCCCCGATGCTCTTCTCCTGTGTCTTGCAACAATGTTTCATGTACTGCCTCCAGATAATCCAGGAGTCAACATAAGGAGCCGATATGACGGAGACTGCAACAACTAAAGTCTCCACCACGGATCAATTTTGAACTTTGCAACAGAAACTTCCAAGCAAGAATTGGCCTCAGGGGAAGAAGTGGTCAAGAAGAAACCAAATTAATTATCGGACACACTATAAAACGCCGCCGACGACGACATATATGAGTACGTGCGTATGTGCGTGCGTATGTGGGTGTGTGTGTGTGTGTGCGTGCGTGCGTGTGTGTGTCTTAATGTGTATTTCGATATATGCAAATCTACCCACACATACGCATCATGCACATATCATATAAAATATGTGTAGATATGTATATCCTGTGTACGTCTCTATGTGTGTGTGTGTGTGTTTGTGTGTGCTTGTCTGTGCTTCAGTGTACATGTGTGTGTGTGTGTGTGTGTGTGTGTGTGTGTGTAAATGTGTGTGTGAGAGTGAGTGAGCGATAGAGAGACGAAGAGAGTGAATGAATGATTCTATGCGCTCTTGGGAGAGAACGTGTTTTATTTGTCTTTGAATAAGGCATTGTGAGCAAAGAGTGACTGTGTGTGAGTGTGTATGTGTCTTTCCCTGCGTGTGTATCGAAGATTTCTAAACCTTTCCTTTCTATAGCCGTATTTTATATCAGTTTAGCAAAAATCCCACACGTCTATTCTAAGTAAATACTAGAGACCACCTGAGATATCACCTATGTCGAGAATATTACCTACGTTGCAACTTTTCATGGTTTCTTTATAAACATACTAAACAAAGCCTAGATATAACGTGCTTGGGCACAAACACATGCAAATGCACATATATGACTTAATGTTTAGATATAGAAATAATTCATGTATACGGTTCCTCTCTCTGCGTTCCTCAGTGCCCGGTATTATACTTAAGCATGCATAAGTATATATATATATGCTACTATTATTCAAACACATACATAACAGACATATATAAGCATATATATTCTTTTATTCTTTTACTCGTTTCAGTCATTTGACAGTGGCCATGCTGGAGCAGCGCTTTTTAGTCGGATAAATCGACCCCGGGATTTATTCTTTGTTAACCTGGTATTTGCTCTACCAGTGTCTTCTGCCGAACCACTAAGTTACAGCGACCTAAACACACCAACATCGGTGGTCAAGCGATGGTGGTGGTGGTGGTGGTGGACAAACACAGACACACAAACACATACATATATATACATATATACGGGCTTCTTTCAATTTCCGTCTGAATATATATATATATATATATATATATATATATATATATATA
>NC_068987.1:106854154-106854951 GCF_001194135.2 Octopus bimaculoides
ATAGATAGATAGATAGATAGATAGAGAGATAGATAGATAGACGCATATGAGCTTCCGCACAAGGTGTCTGTATATGTATGTGTGCGCCTCAGCCCTGATTGTGCGTGCGTCTACGTGTGTTTCTTGTAATTCCCTTCGTCGAAAGGGTATTATTCTGTTAATGACATTTATTTGTTTTGGCATAAAAGTAAAAATACAAAACCACAATTTGTTTACATTTTTTAGTTCGTTTTTATATTTTGTGATATTTTTATGTTTATTTTTGTCTCCCAATATTATTTTTGTTATTTGCATTAATGCTCTTCTCTACGATTGTTGATATTACTAGCATTATCCATGTTATTATTGTTGTTGTTGTTGTTGCGGGAGTGTTTTGCAGTATGTTAGGTGTGACATAGCCGTATGAATGCAATAAGTATTCTCTGCTATTCCAGACCGTTCTGATGTGTTAGTCAATTGTCTTGAATGTCTTTACACAACAGTGCAATTCACTGGAATTGAAAGAATAACAACAGGAACAGCAACGCTATCAAACATAATAGAAACAACGAAGGGAAAATTTGAGGATGCGGGAGAAAGGCTTTTGATTACAATGCGTATAACCCTCATTGTAAATATTATGCACGCACGCATGCGCATACATACACAGAGAAACACACACACACACATACATATACACATATGTACACACATACTCTCTCTGAATCACTCAACAACACGCAGATTCAGGTGACTTGTAGTATTTTACATTTACATAGAAACATAAATCCATATATATATATATATATATATATATA
>NC_068987.1:106856149-106861778 GCF_001194135.2 Octopus bimaculoides
TATATATATACATACATATATACACAAGCATACTTAGCGTAGTGATGATAACATTGTCGCAGAAATCATAAGCTAGCTTGTGTAGCTCCGAGCAGCAGATCAAAGGCTCGTGGAGCCTAGAGTATAGCACTTTACTCCCAGCCGTCCATTTCACAGTTGGGATCCCTTCAATTCCTGCTGTCTTTCTACATTTCATTTGCTGTTGGCTTACGTTGTCTCTGCGAGGGAAAGGGCTTCGTCTAGATCTGACTTCAAGGTTTGTTGCGGGATACCAATCACGACTGAGTCTTCGACAGAATGTTTGTATGTGTGCACCTTTGTGTGCTTATAAGTAATGGACTTACAGAGTCTACATGCAGGAAATTTATTTGTACGTTATTTGTTATTTCAAGGCTATTGCACCAAACACCTGCGGAAGATGATATACAGTGATGTCGAATGCAGATTGACGTTGTTGTGCAGCCAACCTTTTAGCAGTCCAGCAAATATTACTTTTAATGTCGGGTAGGTTTATGTAAAAAAATATCAGCTTCAACAAATTAAGGATCTTTTAAATGGATCAAGACAACAAGATATCCAATATCTTCTTCCTCAGACTGTTAAAAATAGCAGTGATGTCGTCCTAACAGTCTATTTTGTCGTCTTTACTTGAGTCACATTAGATAATGTAATTCTAGATTATCTAATATATAACGTGGTCCCGAATGCAACACCTTAAGTTATGAATCTGCTCAAATGGTAGACTTGGGTTCGACAATCAACCAACAAATCAAAAGTCGTACCGCAAAATTTTATTTCTAATTTCAACGTCTCAATACAATATTGATTTCAAATCTGGGCTCAAGAACAGCAAGGAGCGGCTAAATCGATTACATCGACCCAAGTGCTTAACTAGTCCTTATTTCATCGACCCCGAAAGGATGAAGTTCAAAGCCGACCTCGGCAACATTTGAACTGAGGACGTAAAGACGGATGAAATTCCTCTTCCGTTTTATCTGATGTGCTAATAGTAACAGAATGCAAAATAGATGGGTGCAAAATACACTCATGTGTTTAGCTATGTCTATTTTTAATCTCTGGTCAAATGCTATTGATGTCAAGCCAGCAATTTGTCATTTTGAGACATTATATTAACAGTGGAATACTTGGCTTTACTCCATCGACCATATCCACGCCCAGTTTATGAAATATTTTGCTTTATGTGGTTTATTCCACGGTCGATGGAATAACCCCACCCCACCAAATAAATTATTACCATAAATCAATATTTATGGGACGAGAACCCGATGAGAGGCGGAAGTAGTGAAACACCAGAAATAATACTTAGTATAATTTATTTGCTCCCGGTTCCGTTAATACTTTACCAAGATCGACAAGATTTTAAAACTATTCCCAAGATCGTTCAAGGTTTAGTTTAAGTACCTCAGTTGTGTTAATTAATTTGAACACCTCTACAATAAATGTTAACAGTGTCATTGTAATCATTCAATATCTACAAGAGGAAATAATGATTGATGATAGAATGAGAAGTAAACCTTGCGGAATTTTGTCACATCAATTTCCGATCTAATTGCAATTCCTGCTAACATCGACTTTGCCTTATAATATCCCACCGGGGTCGATACAATAAACATAATTCAACTACTGGAATCAATAATATATCACAACTGAATTCTTCCTTAAATATTTCTCCCCAACCTTGTCGATGTAATTAAATCAATATTGATTTCAAATATCATACATGTAGTGGCCTCACAATTAACAATCCTTTGGGTTTCAATTTCGATATACAGCAGCAAGGTAACATGACCACATGCCTTCTTTCATAGACTCAGGTTGATCAAAGCCATGTATGTGGAATTTGTAGAAAGAAAGGCTTGGTGGATTCGGTGTAAGTGACACTTTCAGTTCTAGATTCATAGACTTATTCTGTCGTCTGTTTTAACACTCAGCTTATCCCGAATCTAACTTTATCAGATCATACTATTTACAGAACTCGGATCAACTTTACACTCTGTTGATACATTACCGTCTTCTCCCTACCTATGTCCAACATCCTCTAAAAGGTTATGGGCTTTCATCTTGTTGTGACCAAAGCGAAGTAAATATATTGCTGAGGATTGATGCATTGTTTCTTTTCTTTTGCAGTATAGACAAATTGGATGTCAGACGATCCGAAAAGAGAAGCCATTAATAGAGGCCCAACATTAAACAAAGACCAGTTAAATGTCCCTCAGACCCCACGTGTACTTCCTGAAGAAGAGAAGAATACATTGGATAATGCATACCCAGGTATCCTAAAGAGACAAGACACTTCGACAGAACGACTTTCACTATCTAACTGCTTAATCACAATTGACACGGGTTAAACAATGACAACAATAACATTTACGATCACAATTGAAACAAGAAGACTTGACACAGTCGAGCGTCATATTAAAAACAGCAACCAGTTCTCTCTTAAACTGTGGCTTATTGTCTTTAGACGTGGTTGTCAGTGCTATGCTTTCACATCAAACCATCTCGATCTGAGCTAAATTAGGACTAAACAGCCATAAGGATAAACTATAAGGAATGAACTAAGACCGATTCAACAACCACCACCAATATTTGGATAAAAATTCCTGGCCTTTTCCACAAGCCATCAATTGATATTTCTGTAAAAGGAACAAAATATCACGATTTGCAATTCCTCTTAAATGAAACGTTTTATGTTGACGGCAGCGAGCCAATAATTTTTTTCAACCAAAATTTACATTTGATATATTTTTATTGATTTCAAATATAAATGCAAGGTTACACATTTCTAGGAAGTGTTGATCCGATGAAGTCGACTTCAGTAACTGACTCGTACTTTATGTTATTAACCCAGTAAGAATGAAAAGTAAAACTGAATTTGTCAGACTTTTGAACTCAGTACATAAGAGTCGGAGAAGTACTGCAAGGCATTTGGTCCGATGGCTCTACGAATCTACATATCAACCAGCCTTATATGTGTAGTACTGTCCATTATTACGATTGTATTTTCTTTTCTTGTTAGTAAGAAAGTTTGTCTGACCAATGGTCCATATTTGTTATTCGTCACAACCAATTTTGTTATAACGGATTATGTTTGGCGTTGTTTCGGAAGAACTACGGCTGGGATAAAAAAATTGGAAAAAAAAAAAAAAGAAGCATATTAACGATATTGAAAATTTTAGACATTTGGCATGGCTGTGCGGTTAAGAAGCTCGCTTTGCAACAAAGTGATTTCAGGTTCAGTCCCACTGCGCAGCACTTTCTAGAAGTGCCTTGTACTGGCCGACCAATGCGTTGTAAGTGATTTTGATAAACAGAAACTGGATGTAAGCTAATTGTGTGCATGTGTGTGTATGTGTGTGAGAGAAAGAGAGAGAGATAGAGACTCCTTGTGTCTGTGTATGTCCACCATGGAAACTTGTACTAGTTTCTTTTGCACAACGTCATTTAGTGGTTCTGCAAAAAGAGACTAAACCGACCCATAGAATAAGTGACATGCTCCAAACGAAAACAAGTCCTGAGGTTGATTCATTCGACTAAAACCCTTCAAGATATCCGTCCAACATGACCGAAGTTCAATGTGTAAAACAAGTAAAATATATAATATAAAACAGAGTCTCCAACCATATATTGTGTGGTCTTCAGTTCAAATCCTCTCAACATTCACTTTGCCTTTCGTCTTTCGTAAAAGCCTTTGAAATAGATATAATCGGGTACAACCCTCTTCCTGAAGACATTACAATAGTGTTACAAATTGCTATTTATTACAATTACTGAATTATTGTTTGCTACTGTTATTAAGGATGTTCCCATTATGCACACATATACCTCGAAGCAAATATACTTTAACTTTGTGTTTCGTATTTTTCTTTTGTAGCATTTGTCCTTGTGGCGAATGAAAGGAATCATTATTAAATATTGAAAACATTCATTTTGTATTGTTTTGCTCTGTTTTCCGTTTCTCCTGCCACCTCGTTTTCTCTATCTCTCTCTTTTAGTCTCTCTTTTTCTTTTTCTCTCTTATTCCATTTTCATAGACGTAGGCGCTGTTGTTGATGTCAAAATTTTCATTGTTGTTTTAATCGTTATTGTAATTGTTATCGTCGTAAATGAAGTCAATGGTATAAATATTGCTAATGTTGTTGCGTTCTCAATAACAGCTCACTGCACATACCCCACTCATACCGGAAGTGCTTGATTCAGTAATATTTGGCGGTGTAAGAGACAAAGAAAAACAAAACAAAATCGGTAACATTGGGGAAATGAATGTGACGGCAGTTGTGATAATATTGCATTAAGTATGGGTGGCTGTGATAAATAAAGAAATAGAAGCAGAAGTATTGTTCGTTGATGTGGTGATGGTGATGGTTGTGGTGTTGGCGGCGGCAGTGGTAATAGCAATATGGTAATCCGAAAGGGGTGAAATAAGGTCACACATTCTTAAATTCAAAACCCAGAATTATTTCTAATGAAGATATGACTGTATATAGCACTTCTAGTAAATTAAAATTAGGAGTACAATAGAAAACAAAAAAAAGCGCTGAATATTTGACACAGACAAACAATATAACAGGAAATTGACATAAAGCAAAATGGCGGCAAATTGACACAAACTTGAACGACACTAATGTGAAACGGCGACATATTTAATTACGGCATATGTAGAGCATAACATATGTACGCAAATGTAACTGCTAGAGTGTTAGTTTAATGCTTATGGAGCTTCCGTGCATTTGACTACTCAACCGTTTGCCCCTGTATTTATGAAGGCTTAGAATTGTGTGCATACATTTGTACTTTGATATTTCTATTTATGTGTATGAGCATGACTGCTTGCATGTGCGTGCATGTATGTGTAATTACGTTGTATAAAGTCATATATGCGCTTACATGCGAAGGCGTATTTGCGGTTTTGGTGTAATGGGTCTCTTCTTGAGTAAAGAATGTATGAATGTAAGTCTGTGGATAAATGGTATTTGATTACTGAGGTGTATACTTTTAATACCCAAATTGTGTGGGTGCGTGCGCATGTGTGTAGTGGGGGTGTATATAAACACACGCGTACATATATACACATATATGTCTAGAAATATATATATATATATATATATATATATATATATATATATATATTACTTATATTACTTAGATTACTTAGATAAGTTTCGGCCGAAGTTGGCTCAGGCGACGTCTAATGTAATAGCACCACCTGGGAGAGATACACAGTCAGCTCTTGGGTACCATACCCCATTCGAGCAGAGAGATATTTTGAGAGTCATATCCGGGTGTGGGTGGGTTGTCTGCTATTTGTTGGATGTAATCATTTAGAATTTGAATGCCGTTTGAATGCTGTGAAGTCACTTTCCTTCCTTATGTATACTAGCGCGATATATATATATATATCATTGTTCGAAAATAGTTCGTTTTTGTGCTTTCGTCTCTCATTGTGGTTAACGTGTTTCTGATGTCCTGTACCCATATATGCACGTATGTATACATATATACATATATATACATATATACATATATAGATGTAGGTATGTACATATATGTATGGATATATGCATATATTTATATAGTATATATATATATATATATATATTTATATATT
>NC_068987.1:106861887-106863950 GCF_001194135.2 Octopus bimaculoides
ATATATATATATATATATATATATACACATATATAATATAAATAATATATAAATATATGCATATATCCATACATATATGTACATACCTACATCTATATGTATACATACATGCATATATGGGTACAGGACATCAGAAACACGTTAACCACAATGAGAGACGAAAGCATAAAAACGAACTTTTTTCGAACAACGAAAAAAAACAAACAGAGAAACGAGACATGCAACATAAATAGCATACACCATCGTCAGTTGTCATATATATGTATATATATTTATATACACAGAGAGACAGAGAGAGCACGATGATGTTCTAGTACGACCTTGGCCGCATGGCGTAAACGTATAAAAGCATTAAAAAAAAAAATTCTAAATTGTTCAATGTCTCGTTTCTTTTTAACATTTCAGTTTTGTCCGCTTTGGCTACGAAATCGAGCCGCCATGTAGTGTTGGCCATGTAGGCTCAGCTTACACACACAATTAACCCCTGTAACGTTTGTGGTCAGAAGGTCAATTAACATAACAAAATTTCATCAATCCTTTTAATTTGTCATTCTATCGATCGTGTTACTATCGCGCCATTAAATACGATTTGACATTTATATAGTTTTTGATTTCCAGTTAAAGGAAAATGAAGTGAAAAGAGTGTTTGATATTCGTAGCTTTCTGAAGAGCATTAGGGCTGTAATTAAAGTTGATTTCGGTTTTATTTTACTTTACTTTTATTATCATACATAATGTAGAAGTGAAAGAAAATTAATCAAACGTAAACCAACTACAAATATCATTTAAGCAGCCACTCTACTTTCTAGAAATAAGAAACAACTCACCACCATATGACACTCTGGAGTGTTTAGACCTAGAACGGCACAACGGTTAAAGTAGTCTCTATCTATTGATGGTCATGAGTGGACTGCTTATGTGCATGCTACTCGATGAAAGCTCCGTTTAGGCGACAGTAGCGAATGCAACTCTTATAGAGGACTTACTTGCCCAAAATACCGAGCATGTGGTTCACAAAGAAAACCTACGAAACACAGTAGCAACACCGTCTATTATCAGTTTTCAAGCCTTGAAAGCTCAACATTTTAGATGTGTATATATGACTGTATTATGTTTTCTTGCGTTTTATGTAGATGGCAGTTTGCAATTTGAGTAGCTGCTCAAAAGCTTCTTCGTTATTTGAGATATGCTTCTTGTTCACGTTAGTATTTAAACCCAGCTCTATCCTGATTGAGCACACCTATCAGTACATGCACAAAAATATGATCATCCCGTCCGCTTTATAGGCTCTTATACATACAAAGACTATATTAGACGACGTATTCTTCATTCTTTAAAACGATGTGATTTTATGGATATATGGCTGCTGCTTGTAGCAGATGGAGAACATTTAAGCAGGTTCTATTGTGTCGTTATGTAGACCTTGGAATTGTAGTTTAATCTCTAATATTCTTCGATTGAGTAGACTTCTATTCAAAGTCATTCCAGCCGTAACCATCCCTTCATATCATCCTAATATACCCGAAATCACATGATACTAATGACAATCCTCTTTTAAAAAAGTACAAACTCATTTAGGTGTCATTTAGTGGAAGTTCGGCTGCTATTTCTAGCCGATCAAATAAGTACCCAATGGCTGTCGCTTTAACTCGTACAGTCTACCTATAACTCCTGAAAACACTAAACATTAAACATGTTTATTATTATAATTATTTAACCCCAAGATGACCGGAACAAGCAGTCAAGCTGTCAAAAGCTATCAACATATAATCAAGCCTTTTACCGGCAAATACAGGAATTGGCGAAATTGTCAAAGCTTCGGAAAAACGCCTTGCGGTTTATGGTCTTTCCGTTTTCAGTTGGAATCAGGTAAATGCCAACTGTAGCTTACCTCCGGACTTGACAGATAATCTCTAGTCACAGTCGAATACTTACGTTAATTTGTATTTGTCCTAAAAAAGACTAAATCATATTTTTATCAGATGTATAGCATCTTGCAAACAAGTATATACAATAAGAATGTTTTATTATATGTATATATATATATATATATATATATATAT
>NC_068987.1:106864608-106867108 GCF_001194135.2 Octopus bimaculoides
AAAAATAACTGAAGAATATAAAACAATAAAAAAACAATAATAAAATGGTAAAATGGAAGCAAACAAAACCAAATATTGCAAACATTCAATATTGATAAATGAATAAAATGAAGAGAAATTACTCTAGTTATATAACTAATAGAGATGGTGTTGTGATTGGTGGTGGTGTTGTGATTGGTGGTGGTGGTGATGGTGGTGGTGTTTATGTTTAGGTTGGTGCCGCTGCTCTTGTCTATGATGGTAGTGGTGATGGTGATGTGAGTAGCACTGTTGTTGTTGTTGTCGTTGTTTGTGATGGTGGTGTTACTGGCGGTGATGATGGTGGTAGCGTGCTGTGTTGTTTGGAGAGGGTAACACTGCTGCTGTTGGTGCTTTTATTGATGAGGATGCTGATGGCGTAGGTGTTACTTTTGGAAGGAGTAATGCGGTTATTGTGGTTGTTGGTTATAGTGGTGATGGCGTTGGTGGTTGTGGTGGTGGTGGTGGTGGTAATGGTGGTGGTGGTGATGTTGGTGGTGGTGATGGTGGTGGTTATGGTGGTGGAGGTGTTTGTGGTTGTGGTGGTTATGGTGGTGGTGATGAAGGGTGGTGTGCAACATTGATGTTGTGGATGTTGATGGCTGTTGGCTGTAGTGGTGATGGCGGTGGAAGTGTGGTGGTTGTGGTGGTGGTGATGGAGGGTGGTGTGCGGCATTGTTGTTGAGGATGTTCATGCTGATGGTTGTTGGTTATAGTGGTGATCGAGGCGGTGGTGGTGGTGGTGGTGGTGGTGGTAGTGAATGGTGGTGTGCGGCATTGTTGTTGTTGTTGATTTGATGGTGATAATATTAGTTTTCCGAATGAGGCGGCGAGTTGGCTGAAACTTTAGCACGCCGGGTAAAATGCTTAGCGGCATTTCGCCTGTTTTTAAGTTCCGAGTTCAAATAACGCCGAAGACGACTTTTTCTTTCATCCTTTCCGTGGTCGATGAAATAACAACCAGTTGATTATTAGGCTCCATAAAATCGACTACACCCCGGGCCACCAAAAAGAAAAAAAATAATAATGAAATGGCCAGGCCCTGTGCCACTAATGGAAACGATGTCGCTGTGAGACGCGTGTCTGCCAAGTTTGTGCCAAAACTGCATTCAGCTCACCAAAATCACACACCGGTTTCAGTTGAACAAAATCTTCATTGTGTCGAGAACACTTAAAACTCTTTAAAAACTTTGTGTAAGCCTCTGAGCGGGTATCGCCAAACATTTCGCAAAACTTGATGCACATGCTCTGCTCTGCTCTGCTCTGCTCAACTTCTCTGTCATGGTCAGTGCGACGAACACACGCTACACACCTTACTTCCAAGCACTGCTGTAAACAGCGAAAGTGACTTCGAACGATAAAACTTGGTGCGCATGCACAACAGAGTTCAAGGCCAATCTGTACTCTGCGTAATCTAGCTTCGTTACTATGGCAACAGTCCGGATATTAATTGATCAGACTACGTAAAACTGGCGGTGGTGGTTGTGGTAGTGGTGTTGGGAGTAGTAGTGGTAAGAATGTTGGTGGTAAAAGTAGAGATGGGTATTAATGAGATGATGGTGGGGATGATGGTTCTAGGTCGGGGTGATACTGAGGGTTACCAATCTATGATAGGGGAGAGGAGGTGGGGGCTGCAGTCTACCGTGGGCAACGATTTGAACGGGAGAACGCGTCCTTGCATGGTGTATAAATAAGCCCATGCAGAACTGAGTGTCTGGTGGACGGAGATACACTCAAGGGCTGTCTCAAGCGGCTCATACCTATGGCTACGCCACACCACTGGTACTAATTGCACTAATGACATTTCTGGGAGAGAAACGGTACGAAAAATGTCTAGAAGATGAGAGAGTTGTGTCTGTAGATGATGTTAATGAAGGAGCTGTGAAGGTGGCGATGATGATGGTAGAGGTGGATGTTGCTGACGCGACTACCAGTGGTGTGTGATGGTGATGGTGACTGTGTTATCGCTGATGGTTACCCAAGCTGGAGTTCGTAAGTCGATGAGGGTAACCGTACGGTTAGTGGAACTAGTTGAAACGATGGCAAATGGAGTTGATGCTGATGTGGCGAGTGGAGAAGTGGAGATGGATGGTGGAATTGATAGTCATTGGTGATGATGATGGAAATTGAAGTTGGTAAAGGAGAGAGGTAGATGGTAATGTGTAATAATGAATGAGTCTGTTGATAGGAAAGGGTTGTATTGGTAATGGTGGTGGTAGTTGGTAGTTGGTAGATGAAATGGCGTTGAAGGTTGTGTATTAAGATAAAAGGAACTATAGAGTTGAAAGTGTTCTTCTTGTCGATGGTAATGGCGATTGGCAATGAACATGCTGACAACAAAAATACGCATCCTCATCGTCACCATCGTCATCAACGTCATCATCATCGTCACAGTCGGCGGCGATGGATGTGTCATCATCGTCATCGTCGACATCATTCCCATCACCATCACCATTATCGTCATCGTCATCATCATTATCCT
>NC_068987.1:106869853-106870338 GCF_001194135.2 Octopus bimaculoides
TATATATATATATATATATATATATATATATATGGTTATGTGTGTGTGTGTGTGTGCGTGTGTGTGTGTGTGTGTGTGGGTGTATGCGTATGCGTGTGTGTTTGTGTGTGTTTTTACTTCATCTAACTAAGAACACATTCTACACGTATCAGGTTTTGTCTACGTATGCCTTTTTAATTAAATCCTAACAGAGAATCCTCACAGAAATGTATATACATTAGACGAAATTTTTATTTTAGAAAAAAAACAAAAAACGTCTAGGCTTATAAAATTCGTGCTATAAATGCTACTGTTTCTATATGAATAGGAAACACACAGAGACACATACTCTCTCTCTCTCTCCATCTCACTCTCTCTCTCTCCATCTCACTCTCTCTCACACACACACTCATAGTCACATACATGTATTCATATCTCTATATATAAATATATATGTATACACACACACACACACACACACACACACACACATATACCTATATATA
>NC_068987.1:106870358-106886192 GCF_001194135.2 Octopus bimaculoides
TATATATATATATATATATATATATATATATGTATGCATACATACATAGTTACAGAGAGACAAGGTGATAGGACGAGACACATGTGTGCTTCTGTGTGTGTGTGTGATTTGCAGTAGAGAAAACAAATTTTGAAAAATGGATTAGCTTCCTGTTCGGTTTTCGAATTTGTGCTATGTGCTTTATATTTGATATTAAGAAATTAATTTTTGATATATATGTTTGTAAATTGGCGCATACATGACCGTGTATATAATAATTCTGTTTCAGAGAGACTTGGTTCCCTTCGATCCACTGCATGACGTTTCGATTAAGCAACTTACTCTTATCACACCTTCAGAATTCCGAATGCTTTTTTGAAGAAATTTTAGTTGAAAAGTACACATTGTACCATCGTTGACACTCGCACACGCACGCAGGAACATGCGCGCACACACAGGCATGCATACACGCACGCACACGCACGCACACGCACGCACAGACGCACACATTTTCACACACACTGATACTCTCATATGCTCACACACAAACAAACTCTCGCTCACTCCAAACTGGATTTTATTGTGACGGTGGAAATATTGGTTTCTAATTTTGCGTCAAGACCAGAAATTTCGGGGATGGGGGATCAATCGATTATATTGACGTCAGTGAACCACACGCTCTCCTTTTATCGATCCAGAGAAGATGAAAGGTAAAGACAACCACAGCTTGATTTAAACTCAGAACGTTAAAACGAACGAAATAGCGCAAAGCATTTTGCCCTGTGTGCTGACGGCTCTGCCAGTTCGTCACCTTCATGGCGTTAATATTATTGCCATGTTCTTTCTGGATCGATAAATTAAGTACCAGTTGCATTTTGGGGTCGATCTAATCTACTTGGACCCCTCCCTCACCCAAAATGTTCGGCCTTGTGACTAGAGTAGAAAAGGATATTTCGGGGTCGATAAATTAAGTACCCGTTGCGTACTGGGGTTGACCTAATCGACTGACCTCCTCTCCCAGAAAATTTCGCGCCTTGTGCCTAGAGTAGAAAGGAATATTATTGCTATATTTTCGTGGTAGCTATTGTTTTGGTGGGGAAGTTTTGCTATGAAGGAGATCGTATTCGGTACAATTCTTGCAATGTTATTGTGCTGAGGTTAGCTGTGTGCTTACTATCCACGGCGAAGGCAATATTAACCAACATATTGAAAAACTTCGAAGAGAGACCCAACAGGTTAAGTGTCTGTCGTTGGGTCATATAGTTCATATTATTTAGTAACTATAATTTGCAATATTGGACCGCTGAGTTATTTCATTCTCTCTCTGTTCATTTTCAATTATTCCCTTCCGTTGAAAAGCGTAGGCTCGAAACGTAAAAGACTTCTTCATTTTGCCCGAACATCAAACTAATATACTTGCTTGTCCTTCATATACCTCTCTTCATCTTTAGTCTTTCTATAAATTTCAACTGTAAACACACACACGCATACACATTATCATTTAGATGTTTCAGTCATTAGACTGACGCCATGCCATGGCATCACATTGAAGAACATTTTGGTCGAATGAATTGACACTTGTACTTTTATTTAATTATTTTTTCTTTTTTCTTTTTGTAAATCTGGTATTTCTTCTATTGGTGTCTTTAGTCTAACCGCTAACTTAGAAGGACGTAAACACACCAACACTAATTGTCATGCGGTAGCGGGGGCAAACACAGAGAAATACACACACACACACGTTCGCACACACACAGGATTCTTTCAGTTTCGTCAATCAAATCCAGTTGAGATCCTGCTCCGTTGTACAAATTTGACATCTCTTATTTTAATGGACTGTCAACATGTACGTTGAGCTGAAATATGCTCTGCATTGCTTTTTCTCTTTCTTTCGGAGACATATATGATTTGAGGTCGACACGTCTGACGAATCTGGTAAGTCGGGTCACTACATTCAACGCCTTCCTACCTCAGACAACTAGCATCTTTTTGATGTTGTTCATTCTCAGATTGGTAATGGATCGGTTACTCGTTGATGTCTTTAACATGTCTTGAGCATCTGTCAAATTTGGGCGAAATAAATATTACAAGAGAGGCCGTTTGAAAGCATTGATTGTAAAGTTTTAATTTTTTTCACCTATTTACGCACACATATGCATTTGCATACACACACATACCCACAGACATACATAAATACATACATACCTACACACACACGCACATATATCTATGCTTACACGCGTATATACACATGCATGTATACACATACATATACATATAGACAGGCGCGGATTCGTCTTTATTTGTCTGTATATTTTGTAACACGATATTTACACACTATCATATATTGCTTCACCTATTTCGAATTCCACCGTTTAAAACGATTTATGTATATATGTATGTATGTATTTACGGGGGAATCCTTTTACACAATTCCAGATTATAATATTATCACATTCCACTCATAATGCATTAGTCTATCGGTAAATATGTAAGAAGAGCTTTGGTCGTTCCTTGATTTTATTGATTATAGAAGTATGACAAGCTAAGTCAATCTGGTTACGATTTGATCTCGGCCTGTAAAAGGGACTTAATATAATATGGTTAAGTTATCTTGTCTGCTGCTCTTAATATTCTGCACACAAATTAATCCATCATCATTGATAACAACAACAACAACAACAACAACAACAACAGCAATAGCATCTCAACAAGAACAACAACGATAGCAAAAAACAATAGCAGCAACAACAATATCAACTACAAGACTGGGGAGAGACATCAGTAAGAGTAACATTCAATGTTAAAACGAAAACTAGAACAGCAAAATAAACTTAAAAGCAGTGGCACGAAGACGAACAATGTGTTCTGGAAGAACAATAGCAATACAAGTTAATGAATACCAAATACAATAGGCATGGCTAAGGAGTGGTGAAGGGTTGGTTGGTAGGGTTAGGACGGTGGGAAACATCACACTAGCAACAGCCAAAAAATATAATGATAAGAATCAATAAAAAAACAAAATTTACCAAAATTAGTAAGTTTTAACAATTACTACCGCGAATGGGCGAGGAGATCAGTTAGACATTATATTACAAAATTTATCAATAGAAATAAAATCAAACAACAACTACTATTGGTACAATGTGAACAGTAACATATATAACAGCATCAACAAGATATAATACAATAGCATTGTCACCTACAATGCTGCTATATGAAACGGGTGGTGGTGTGGGGAATTCTCGATGATCCATTCCTAACCCCAATCTCTCATACACCAGTCCAACCATTCATGTAGCTCTCAGTATTCAATGTTATTATCAATATATAACAAGAGTTCAAAAATTAAGCCAAAAGTACTCGAGTGATATTCATTTTAATTTAGTATTTATTTATTTATGTGGGGGGTTTTTCCCCCACGTACACATAAACCCAAACATATGGTGCTCGGGAATGAATAGCGGATATACTTGATCGGATGATGCATACAATGGCATAGACATACACATAAACGTTCCTTGCACACACTCACAAACACACAAACGCACACACATACACACACACACACACACACACACACACACAGGTATACACATACACACACATACGCCCACATACACACGTGCGAATGCACGCAAGCGCACACCTTTGATCATAAGTTTGTAATCGGTTGTGATTGGGGTGAGGAGGGCGCTAAAACCATTATTATCTTTAACAAACCGACGATCGAGCATGGAGTATCTACGTAGCTGAACCACGTGCTAGAAATAGCAGCCAAATATCTTCAAATTGTACCATCGTGCCATCTTGAAAATAGAGAAATAATAGAAATTCATTAAATAATGTAGTTGTGAAAATAGGATCGTGTTGTTCTTAGCACTAAGGATGATTCCTTTGATTAGAACCCCTTTATGGTGGCACCCCAACATGGCCGTAACCTAAAGACTGGAACAAGTAGAAGGTAAAAGATAGTAACAGGCAGCCACTCTGTGGGAAAATGACATGCTAGAATTAGCAGTTAAATGTTTCTCTTGTCACATCATACAGTTTAAACTGTGTAAATGATACATTGACTAATCTATTCGTTTATCTTTGTGTCTGAATAAAAATATGACTGCAGTATCTATGATCATAAGATTATTTAATCAGCGCTGACTAGAAGCGGCAGCAAATATTTATCATATTCCATCTTAATGTTTCTTAAAAAAGAAAGAACTAAGCATCGAATAATTACTCGTTCAGGAATGACTGGATAGCCACATTTGGAATGTTTTGGGGAATGATTCCTCGCACGAAGGCATACCTAGTGTACAAAACACAATACCGACGTTAGAGTGTTAAGTGTGCTCATTCAGGCTTGAGCGTTTTTAATCTTTCATCTGCCAATAATGACAATCGTTAGGGTTCCTAGTAGTCTGCGCTACGGAATACCTTTGTCTGTGGCTGAACAACCCCATGCGAAATTGACAATCTATGCCACACAGGCTGATCTTGTGGGTTTTCCCAGTACTCTTTCAGTTGATAGGTTCTATCTCTCTAATACAGGGTGTTCTGTAGGATCCATTCCTGGACAGTATTGTATGGATAATAGGTTGCTGCGCATGGAATATGACTCTAATCTCCCTGTCACTGACGTATCCGAAGAACAGCACGGTTGTTACAATTTGGCACCAGTGTAGTCGTACAGTTGCTAGAACGGGGTCGTAAACAATTCGAGGATCCGACTCGCGATTTTTTCTCAGTGTTAACTCCTGCAGTTATATCCATGGCTGGGTCGCAAGGCAACGTATGTTTGGGAGCAGAGTTCTCTTTAAAGCCAATATATGAACATTTGAATATTAAAACAAACACTTTTTTCCTGCCTAAAGCTCAGCAATTTCATAATAAGGGACTGATAATTTAAGTATTTTTTTATACATTTTGATAAGAGAATTTGCAGTGTGTTTAGTTGTTATGTGTCTACCGAACTGTATATCTATCTATATATCTATCTATCTATCTATCTATCTATCTATCTATCTATATATCTATCTATCTATCTATCTATTATCTACCTACCTACCTATCTATCTATTATCAATCTCTTATATATATATATATATATATATATATATTCATTATTATATGAGTTTTCATATAATAATAATAATAATAATAATAATAATAATAGTGAGAAGATGGATGTGTATGAGGTTTTTCTACCATCACCATAAAGGAAACGATGTGGTTTCGCTGCAATATCTTTTTAGATAAGTATCGATGTTTATATGGAGTTTAGAAAACAGGCCTAAAATTCTCCCCTGCTACGAGAATTACAAAACACCAATAGATAAATTAACGATAACATCTAATGCTACCTCAGTTCTCGAAACATATATACGCAACTTTTATTGTTCACTATATTCTGCTGACTCAGTAATCTAGTTCGTTTGATATGGCACAAAATACAGATTTGGATGTAGCTGTTTTATATGTCTTGGGACAATCATGATGGACTTGTTGGTTAAGGAATACGCCTCGTAATTATAGGATTTTGATCCCACTTGTGGCACGACCGTAGCTAAGGGCCTTCTAACGTATTCTCTCATCAACCAATATTTTCTAAATACAAATTTTGGATAGGAAGTGCGTGGATACCTAGTAGATAGATGGATCCTGTTCTTGGATAGTAAATTTAAACGAAGTCACGTTTGAAGAATTAGAGTGAACGCTCTTGCAACTATTTGAGTGAGGTTTATGTTAGGAAAACTTACCCGCTCATCACCAGTCTCGTGGGAACTGAAAAATATCACCAATCGGCACCCGTTCTCCTCTGACCAAGCAATACAAATTATATCAGATATATAAAAGCTGACAGATATATTACAGAGTTATGTGAATAATCAAAGCAAATGTTTTACTGACAGGGTTTGAATGATAAAAACAGAAAGATGAGATTTATTAAACACATTTATTACTGGCTGGCATTGTGTCAGACTCTCTACTGCTTGTTCCAATTTGCCACCCACTACACACACCTAAATCAATATTTGTTTCATTGCTAACCAGACAAAAAACAAATAATGTTCCACGTTTTATAGAGATTCACTAAAACATTAAAATTCTGTCCCTTGCCTGCATTGTAAATATTGTTATTGTTGTTGCTGTTGTTGTCTGAAGCCTGTACTCAAACTCGATTGCCCAGCACTGTCGTCAAATGCGTTCGATCATGACTATACTGTCTAATGTTCCGACATATTGTATCGGTTCCTAAATTTTCCCGTCAATCTACTCGTACTATTTCAAGAAGACTATCCATCAGGGAGGAAGGAAAGTGTCGGATAGACGTATCAAAAAGGAGTTCCAACCATGCTCTCCTTGATATACACGTGTATATACAATTTATGTAACAAGGACGTCCTTCATGTTTGAAAGATAATATAGTGCAATCCATTCTAACCGTGAACATACCGCTTGTTTTTCCTACATTGCATCGTGTCCAGTATGATCCAAACAATTTACCCTTCCCTTCGAAAAACTGTAACGTGCGGCTGTAGTGAGATCCGTTTTTATTTATTTACGAGTGGAATCTCTCTTCTAGTTTCACACACATCAAAGAAAGCATAAGTTAACCACCTGTGAAGTAATGGTATAGACAAGTCATTTAATTCATATATCTCATAGCTGTTGTCGCATCAATCTGGTCGCACTATCTCCATGATATTACACTCAAACGATATATTGTCGTCTTAAGAAGGGACAATAATAGTGATGGATTCTCTATTAGTTTCAGTGATCAACAGAGGTCTAATGTGTACGTTAAAACGTATATGGCTGGGTATTACACAGAGATTTGTACACTTAGCCTAATTCGAGATGTGTATGATCGAACATTTGATTTACAAGTACAATCCGTATAATAGACTTTCAAATAATCTCCCTAGAGATTCAACATAAATGAATGAAAAGCAGAACCTCACAGCTGAATGTCTGTACGTAATGATCATATCTCTTACCTACGTCGTTCAAAAAGGTACGTATTAAGCAAAGTAATTCTACTGACCATTAAAATGTGAATCGATCAGTAAAGTCACCCTCACATGATAATCTTCAGTTGTAGGGAAAATACTTTATTTTCTCCTTCACCATTGGAATCATATCAAACAAATGATATACCGTTTTTTTAAAACATGGCACAAGCATCGATAGGCTCAGATATGGCTGCGTAGTTAAGACTCTCTTTCCTGTCACCTGGTTTCCTATCCAGACACACTTCGCAGCATTTTCTACTACAACCCTGGGGCTTATCAATGCCTTGTGAGTGAAATTTGTTGTTGGAAACTGTGTGGAAGCTTATATGTGCGTATATGTATGTGCGTGCATGTGTATACCTGTGTACGAGTACGTGTATATTTGTCTTCCGCACTGTTTCACGAACGATTAGTTTCTTTACTTCTCCTTGCACCAAAAGAAACAGGCAGAATATTATGAGACTTCAAAAAAGAAAAAAAAACAGAACTGTGGTTGATTTGCTCAAATAAACACTTCAAGGCAGAGCCCCAACATTACATCAGTCCTATGGCTGAAACGAGTAGAAGATTAAAAATGGTTTTAGATAGTTACAAATTTTACTAGTTCATTACATCCGAATATAATGAAGACGTAGTAATGTACATAATACAATATATTATCTAACATGGAAAATTAATTTAAGGATACATTAAAGAAAATAAATCTAGCCAATATAAACTGTGCCAATATTTATCATCATTGGCACTGCTTATAAGGCAGCGAGCTGGCAGAATCGTTAGCACGCCGGACAAAATACTTCCCCCAAGATCAAATAGGTACGGGTTGAGAACTGGTGTCAATGTAATCGACAATACACTTTACGCGAAATTATTGTCCTTGAGCCAAAACTTGAAGCCAATAATGATAAATGTGTTTTTTTCACGTAAAATAAATATTCCCTTTCTGTCTGGAACGTGATATTTTTTATTGCAAAGAAACATTTCGTACGAGGAAAGTATTGCCAAACTATATTTCATACGTAGTGTATTCACTCAGTAGACACCAAATGGCGCCTCAACTTCCATGCTTGAACTACTGGAAATAACAACCAAATCTTCTTCAAATCACCGTTTGTCGTCTAATAAATTATGGTATTAAATAGTGGTTTTATATTTTGGCACAAGGCCAGCAATTTCGAGGGTGGGGATAAATTGATCATCCGTCGATACCAATATTCAACTGGTACTTATTTCATAAGCTCCCGAAAGGAAAATAGATGAAGTAAACCACGGCGGAATTTTAACTCGGAGCGTAAAGATGGATGAGATGCCGCTAAGCTATTTGCCCGGCGTGCCAGGCCACTCAGCTTTTGGCCTGGGGTGCCAGTCCTATCATCTTATTAAGCGGCGTGCCAGGCTACTCAGCTTTTTGCCCGGCGAGCCAAGTCGCTCAGCTTAATGGTAGTGTGCCATGCAGTTCAGGCTTTTGCCTAGCGTGCCAGGCTACTCAGCTTTATAGCCGGCGTACCACACCACTCAGCTCTTTGCCTGTCATATCAGGCCACTCAGCTTATTGCCAGGCGTGCCAGTCCACTCAGTATTTAGCACGGCCTACCAGCTCACCGCCTTAAGTATGTTATCTAATATGAAAGAGTGTAATATAATTAAAAAAAATTACACGGGAGTTAAACAAGCAGCCCGTTCAAAAAATATAACCAGATGGAGTGTCATGACTGGGACGATTTTCTACATTGAACTACTATAAATATAGTGGCAAAATTGTATCCAATCATAACCTATCCCCTCCTTCGCGCAATACCTCTCTTCCATAACATTTACTGCACCCTGATACTATTCTATTCAGTCATTCCATCCCCACCCATATCTAAACCTTTCGCTTATAACACTTATTATTCTGAGAATCCAACATCATATCAGTAGTTCCCCCCCCCTTCCCCGCTGACGCCTTCATCATTAATGTCTACAACCACCGTCATGTACACAATGTACACAACAATAAACCCAAGCGTTCACCCACGCCCCAGAACCATACACACACACACACCCTACGCTCTCTTTGCTTCCTTTATAGAATTGATTGCAATTACCAGCCCCGCCCCTCTCTCAGCCATTAACAAATGTCAGGAATATGATTGGTTAAGTTCCCTACACTTGTTGGGAACAATTTTCAGAAGACAATACGTCATCACTGGCATCGGCGACAGCAATAAATGTATCATCATCACCATTGTTGTCATCATCATCGTCTTCGTAATCATCATCATTGACGTCATTGTGGTCATCAGCAGCAGCAGCAGCAGCACAGCCATCGTCATCATCAACATTGCCGTGATTGTCATCATCATCATCGTCGTCGTATTCATCATCATCATTATCACTATTGTCGTCATCATCATCATCTGATGAATCCTGGAGGCTAAATCAGCTGAAACGTTGTGTTCACAACAAGCAAGATAAGGACAAATATCGTCAAATGTAAAATTATAAACGGCAAATTTTAGCTGTATCTCCGCAGACTGAACAAGAAATGATAAAAACCTTAATCGAATTTCGAACCTTATTGGGTTCCCAGCAAAGGTATGTACATTATTTTGACAGACCCTAGAGAAACAAGTAGCCAAATTGTTTATATACTCAACAGACGCAGCATTTACTCTATGAAGGAGTCTCTAATTTGCATACCGAAAATGTTTAGCACTCTAGAAATACCAGTGGCCTGTCAAAGGTATGATATAAGTATTTCTAATCTAGGCACAAGGCCTTGAAAATTTTAGGGTGAAAAGGGCTAGTCGGTTACATCGAAACCAGTGGGTAACTGGTACTTATTTCACCGACCCGGAAAGGATGAGAGGCAAAGTCGACCTCGGCGGATTTTGAACTCAGAACGCAGTGGTAGACTAAATGCCATTGAGAATTTCGCCCAGCGTGCTCGTGGCCTTGTAAAATATATATAACTGTCAGATCGATCCAAAATCCTATACAATGGGGTGGTGCTTTATAAAATGTAATACAGGAAGGTTTATAAATAAGTGTGTGTGTGTGTGTGTGTGTGTGTGTGTGTGTGTGTGTGTGTGTGTGTGTGTGTGTGTGTGTGTGTGTGTATGTGTGCATGTAAAACTGAAGACAATTTTAACTATGCAGACAATTGTCGAATGTGACAAAGAAAATATAGCGCTAATACAAGATTATCATGAAGTCATAAAAATGCTATATTGGTATTCCTATATGGAATAATTGTCAAAGAATATACTGGATGTATTCTTTTATATTCGAATGAAAATAAAGTGCATTTTTGTTGTTTTATTTTGTTTATACATTTTTAAATTGGCCCTGATGTGAGGACATTTGATCTCTTATTCTTTTTATTGTCGTTATCGAGTCGATAAAATAAATTATTTCGGTTCTTGTACTTGAATTAAGAGCAACTGTCTTTCATAACTAGTAATTATTATAAGTTTAATATTTAATTTTATTTGATTATTTTACTTGTCTCAATCACTGGAGGGCGGCCTTGAAGAATGAGCGATTCAACACCAGTAATTAACTTTTTTAAGCCTGAATCTTTTGCCGAACCGGCAAGTTGTAGAGACGGAAACAAACCAACACCGATAATCAAACAGTGGTTGGGGAGTGGACTAACACTATCAATCTATCTATCTATCGATATATATATACACGAGAAACACCTTTCATTTCCTCCTTCCAAACCCACTTATATGGCTTGGCCTGGACTGTAGTGTATGACATCTGTGCGAGGAGCCACGCAGTGAGACAGAACCCGCGACGTGAGATTTGAAAGCAAGTTTCGTACCACACTGCCACACCAACGTTTATGTGCATGAATTTTCTAATTACTATTAATATTATTTCAAATCCTTTTAAAATTTCTGAAATATACGTTATATTTTTTTGCTTGCATCCTATTTGACGTAACATATTAAGCTATTATGTATTGCACAAATACATTCGAATTTTGTTTCTCTTTGAACGCCATATCATAGAAAACAGTTAATTTAATACAAACAGAAGCATGCAAGCCTGAATTTATATTTTGTCTTTTTGTCAAGATGGAAGGTGTGTTCATAACATTTTTACAAGTTCACCAAAACAAATAGGAAGGACGGAATATAGCAAGGAACGAGAGACCCGGCTCAAACACTTTAAACTGAGTGCTTCGAAAAGTATCGAGGTTGCCATGTAGCAGTGTTAACCTGGGCAAGAGAGTAGGTCTACTGTACTTGTGTGTGTTGTGTCTCACTATGCGCATGTACGCATATTGATATCTACATTGGTTTCAAATTTTGACACAAGAACCGCAATTTGGGGGACGGGGTAAATCGATTGCATCGACCCCAGTGCTCAACTGGTACTTGCTTTATCGATCCAGAGAGGGATGAAAGGCGCAGTCGACCTCGACGGAATTTGAATTCAGAACGTAAAGGCGGACGAAATGACGCATTTTGTTCACGATTCTGCCAGGTCGCCGCCATATCTATACCTAGATTAATTGGTCAACGTGAAAGAAACATCAAAGGATTTCGGATCTTCAGTTCTGAACAGAAACTAGTTGCGTGGCATTCGAGATGTCGGTCCGAGTTGCACAAAGTTTTTTATGGTGGAAACTCAAAAGATACTTTGGACGACGCACATCCTAGCGTTGCTACTTACTGGCAAATAACGAGCAAAGAAAGAATCACTTGTTCTTTAGTGTGGCGTCAGATTTGATTCTTAGCCCAAAGCTGAGTTTTAATCGGTTTAGACACCACAAAAGAGCTACCAAAGAAAATGTACCATTATAAGCTCGGTTAACCTGTTAGAAATAGGAGATAGATTTCTCACCAAGTCACTCCATAATTTCATGAATGTATAACTTACATATTACACCAGTACTTTACAAATTGTTTGACGTTGTGGTGCACTGGAGATCAAAGAAACATTTACTGATGCAATGCGTATTTTAAGATAAAAAAGAAGAATTAGGAAAGCGTAAAAAATGTTGCTTACCTTGTATTAATCATAGTTCTGTGTAATAAGACTTTGGATAACAGGTTTTTTGGAGACACAGATGTATTAGTGTAGTACAAGTAATGTATTAGCATAGAGATCTAATGCTTTAGCATATATTCTGTAAAGCCTTAAAGTATATTTGTTAAAATATGCGGCTCACGTTATCTATAAACGAGAAGCAGTATCTGTCTTGTATTTGTGTATTTGTGTGTGTATCTGTGTATGTGTGCGTGTGTGTATGTGTGTGTGTGTGTGTGTGTGTGTATCTGTGTGTGTGTGTGTGTGTGTGTGTGTGTGTGTGCGTGCGTGCGTGTGTGCTTTTGCAATCGTGAATACGTATAAGCATATAGGTAGAAATAGAGATAGCTGGAATAATATACATAAAGGCGTCGAGTTGGTAGAAACGTTAGCACGCCAGGCGAAATGCTTAGCGGTATTTCGTCTGGCGCCATGTTCTGAGTTCAAATTCCGCGGATATCGACTTTGCCTTTCATCCTTTCTGGGTCGATTAAATAAGTACTCGTAACGGACTTCCCGCTTCCACCGCAATCGCTAGCCTTGTGTCAAAATTTGGAACCAATATTGATATAGATACGCATACAGGAACACAGACACACAGCTACATACACACGCACACACACCATGTATACACACACACACACACACACACGCACACACACACACACACACATATATATATATATATATATATATATATATATATATATATATATCTAAACACCTACACGTTTTTTTTCTGCAAAATAGGGGTAGTTTATCCTGTTCAAGCTATATTATTGGCATTATCCTGCGCTTGAGAATTTAAAATCACTTCTTTAACTTTCTAAGACATTCCAACGCTTCTAAAAGCAAACTTTGTTTGTTTGTTTACGTTTATCGTAATTTTTATTTTATATATATATATATATAAGAGAGAGAGTGAGAGGGAGAGAGATGGAAGGAGAGAGAGAGGGGGAAAGAGAGAGAGAGAGGGAGAGAGATAGAGAGAGGGAGAGAGATAGAGAGAGAGACAGAAACAGAGAGAGCTAAGCTTGTACGTATACCATTATATTCTTCATATCACTTTCAAATGATGCTATATAAACGTTGCCATTAAACAAAAATGTGACGAAGAGAAATTGTGACCCATGAAAATATTTCTACAGCTCTTTCTAACACTTTAGCATCTTGTTGGTGTGATGTGTATTACGCCAAATGGTGTGCTAATCCTTGCAAAAATACACAACGGACAATCGAAATTATAATCAACACTTAAGAGTGATACATCAATATGACGAAGCTGCAAGAGATCAAGTGTCGAAGGAGTGAAACAATACGAAACGATACGAAACCTATCTTTGAGAGCGTAGAAAGATTAATAATAAGACGTAGAAAGAGAGGTACCAGTGTCGATGGGGGTGGAAACAGCGATAGGAAGAAAGGTTGTGACAAAGTAAAGGAGAACATTCAAATAAACGCAAGGGAGAGTGAAATAGGTGAGATAAGTACAAAAGAATAGAAATAAGGAAAATGGGAAAAGAGCAAGAAAAATATATGAAAATGAGAATTAGATTAGTCACGTCAAAACATAAATGTAAGTTTGAGAAAAAATATAGTGTAGAAGTAAGATCAAAGGGAATACATTGAAAGAAAAAGAAAAACGAAAGGATGGAAACAGCTAGGTATCCCCTACCAAGCTAGTGGCAGGTGACCTTTTCTGCACCTGTAATAGAGGATAAGCTACAAAAGGTGTAGAGAGGAGCCGCAAAATAGATAAATAAATAAAGAGGTAAAGATATAAAATCGGAACAAGATTTTTTTGTGATCAGGAAGATAGACTGAAGGAGAAGGAAAAGTAACCCGAAAGATATGTGAGAAGGGGCTATAAAAAGATTATCATATAATTATGAAGAGAAATGTAGGGACATTATGTCATAATTCTGATAGCCCTATTTTATACATTATAAAAAAACAACAACATAATATAAGCTGTTAGAACGAAAAATAGGTCAACTGTTTATTTGGAGTATATTGATCAGATTTAAAATGTAGACCTTTCAAAACTTCGATATCTGCAGAACGTACTTGCTTCAGGTATTTTCTGTACATGGGATTCAGAAGAAAGTTTTTGGTTCTTCATCTCATGTAGCTTGATCGTATTAATGTGTCATTCTTAAGCATTGATAATAATTTCGATACATAACATTATTATACACACCTGTTCACAGAATACCAACAAAACGCCGAATGTTTGAAACAGCTGTAAGCAAATTATATGGATTAGAATTTCGTCTCCATCAAATATTTGTACGCTTTCAAGTATTTAATAACAAATGTGAATGTTATAAGTGATATCATGCCACATCACCGTAAACATTTGTCTTTTCATTATACGCTACTCATCTTCCACAGAATTAATTCTGTCATGTTTAAGCTATTGGATTTTGAGGGTCTCGGATACTCTGAACACTAATAGCGTGTTCATTTATGATTAGGTTACAAAACTAACTTCTTACCACAGACTTGGTGTACTGATGAGGTGTAGTGCATAATTATATGTCTCTACTACTTTTACGTATTTATTTTGGCATTACCGCGAAACACGCATGTGTAGTATTCAATGTTATATTGCATAGTACACCTGTTTTCTGCTTACTATAATGTGTGTGTGTGTGTGAGTGTGTGCCTTCGGATTTGGATTTCAGCGTGTATCTATGCCCACAAGTAGTCTGTGTCAAAGATATTGTGTAAGAGTATGTTTTGTGATTCGGAAGTTCCCAATATTTCGTGTAAAAAATAAAATAGAGAATCGAAACTGCATCGTTGATTCGTATTCGGCAGATTTAACTGCATTATCTCCAATAATAGTCACTGCAGAATCTATAATTGATTAAATGTTCGTATATTTAAAATGTAACATGAATAAACACGGATATTGCAATATATATGTGCGTGTATGTATGTGTGTGAATGTGAGTATGCACGTCTACGTTGGAATTGAACTTTGTATATATGCATGTATTGATGTATATAAACACACACACACACACACACAAACACACACACACACATACATACACACACACATATATATACATGTATACATACATATATATACAAACATCTATGCTCATCTGGATATGCAAACGTTTACAGCAATACACACATACACACAGAAATATATATGTGTGTGTGTGTGTGTGTGTATTTATATAGATGTATATAAACATGTGTGTTTAATATATATATATATATATATATATATATATATGACTGTATATGCTATTTATATACATATATTAATGCACACACACACACACACATACACACACACACACACACACACACACATATATATATATACACACATATATACCCTTACTCAGATATACTTATATATATACAGGTATGTGTATGTGCGTATTTCTGCTCATAAAGCGAAGCCAAATGTAAAGTAGATAGATATGGATTATAAATTATATCATAAGAGGAGAAAATTATGATTAAATATAAATTTCATTGAATATTTATATACAACAATCCCAAACAGTCACACAATGAGCTCATTTAAACAGCTTATACAATACCTATATATATGGAGATACGAACACATGGCGGTACGCACATATAGATAATGGTCAAGACGTAGAGTCATATACAAGCACAAACGTATGCATATATAAATTCATTAATATATGTGTGTGCGTGTATGTGCGTGCGTGTGTGTATGCATTGTGTGTGTCTGTGTGTACCTTTAAGCATGTAATACACACACACACACACACACGCACACACACACATATATATATATATATATGTATACATATATATATAT
>NC_068987.1:106886923-106893799 GCF_001194135.2 Octopus bimaculoides
AGAGAGAGAGAGAGAGAGAGAGAGAGAGAGAGAGAGAGAGAGAGAAAGATAGATAAAGATCTTAAAGTAGAATAAATAACTAAACACCGCTGGATTATTTTATCTGAACAACGACAATTGTAATAACACCGTCAGCAAGAGCAGCAACAACAATACTGCAATCACTTTCATCAAGATTGTTGCGATTAATGTGGTCTCACATCCTGCTAGAAATAGCTGGTATATATCATTGAAATCACACATCGCTGTTTAAAAAAGAAAGGAAGGATTGTCGCAAAATATTCGGTAATGTAATCAATCCTGCATACATCTTGTTTGTAAAAAGTGACTGTACAGACAAGGCTGGAACGCCATTGATTATAGTTGTGCTGAAACATGGCTAAATTGGAGAAAAATAAAAATAAGAAGAGCAACAACAACAATGTCACCACACCCACTACCATCACCGTCCCCATCAACAAAAGCTACAAAGAACCAACGATGACTTTTCTGTGAAGTCGCTTGAATCACAAAATATAGGAACCAAATCTCTTTCATATTGCACACTACCTTCACCTTAGAAAGAGGAAATAAAGGACACATTCAATTATTAATATTAGATATTCCTAAGACAGCGAGTTATGAGAATCTTTAGCAAGCCGAGCAAAATGCTTAGCGGCATTTCGTCCGTCTTTATGTTCTGCGTTCAAATTCCTGAGGTCGACATTGCCCTTCATTCCCTTCGGGGTGGATAAAATAAGTACTAGTAAAGCAGTGGCGTCGATGTACTCGACTTACCCCTTCCCCCCAAATTATTGCCCTTGTAGCAAAATTTGAAACAAATATTAGTCCTAATAAACTTACACGGGTACACCTCAAACAAGTGTGATATGTGGCTAAAGTCCTAACTAGTATAGCAAAAACAGTTATAGTTACATAAATAATGAGAATTCAAGGGTTCAATCAACTGATTAATCTCCTCCTGAATTAATGTGTAAGTGACTGAGTATTCCTCAGACACGTTTATTTCAGTCAGATTTAGCGTGACACAATGTGTGTCACATCGCTGTATCATTACGTATACAATCTGTCTTTAAAGAAATAAAACAGACGATATAATTCAATGCTACTCAATGTATTCAACGGCTAGTGATGAAATACCAAATAGACCACAGTGAAGTTCGAACTCGGAACGAAAATGAGTATAATGTCTGCCTATCCATTCAACTTTATGCTGAAGATGCTACGTAGTCGAATCGTACCTGGAACCCCCTTTGCTGCTCAGATATTTCCGTAACCATTTGACCATAATGCACCTAAAGGCAGTAATGTTAGAATGACTATGACTATTAAAAAAGTTTGTTGCGGGGAGACACTTAGTTGACATCGACAGCATATGAATTCAGCTCATAAAGAGTTGTCTATAAACACCGTAATGCATTTCGACTATTTTAATTCTTCTGTCAATTCACCGCTCTAATAACGATCATAATCATTACTATTTCAAAATATACACGACCTAAAACTTGAGTGACAATGGTTAGTTGATTAAGTCTATTCAAGGTCTTGACTTTTTAATTTATCTTCTACGTAATTAACATATACAAAACTAGTATCGAATTGAACTTAGGCAAATGGTTGTACTTAAATACTGCAAAGTCATTTGTCCAGCTTTCTAACCACTGTGTCGATCTGCTGTTTTATAGAAACTGCAGCTGCTCATAGCACAGAAGTTTTGGTTAGTGTGGGGTGACTTTTTACATAAGCAAAACGCCGTTATACTTGGCTGGCATTCTATTTTATCGATATAGGAGGGATGAAAAGCAAAGTTAATCTCAATAGGATATGAGGTCAAAACTCAACATTACAAGGTAATTCGACTGACTATATACGTATTTTCGCAACTCAAAGTCCCAAAATAGGTTTCAGATTTTGACACAAGGCCATCAATTTTCAGGTAGAAGCAAGTCGATTACATCGACTCCAGTATTCAACTGGTACTTAATTTATCCATCCCGAAAGGATGAAAAGAAAAGCCGACTTCGACGGAATTTGATTTCAGAGCGTAGAGGGCTAGAAGAAATATGTTAGATTTTTGCCCGACTCGCTAACGGATCTGCCAGCACACCGCCTCCCGCCGTCCATATATCGACAATCTTTGCAATGTAAACAAATGTCATCAAGTATACCATTTGATAAATGCAGTGAGATAATCTAGCATCTGCCAATATCAACATAACGCAAACATTTATTCGATGAGTAATGATAACGTCATCAATCTAAACATAAAGATGAAAAAAAATTAAACTACAGCAAAATGACAAAACGAAGTATTATACTGTATAACGAAGGGGGCTGATCAGCCGAATTCTTAGTTGGACAAAGATTATGGTACTACTCTTCCGAGTACAATCTTCGTTCTGGTCTTTTTTGCATTTTATCATTCCGCGTTCGATACGAGTTGCAGTCGACTTTTTCCCTTCCACCAAATTCCTGTTCAACTGCCTGTAAGATTTAATCTTTTACTTGATTCACTCAGTAGACTGCAGCTGCGCTTGGGAACTACCTTGAAGAACATTAGTCGAACGGCTAGAAGCCAAGACTTATTGCTTTAAGCCTCGTACTTACTCTATCGGTCTCTTCTGCCGTAACGTTAGTCACATGGACGTAAGCACACATGCACGCACGCGCACACATGCACGCACAAACACATACACACAAACACATGCATACATATATACATATGGTGGGAAACAACTTCATTCCATGCAGCCACACCTGTAAGATAATCATGATTAAGAACAATTACATCAATCATTGCCAACTAGAGAAGCAACAATATCAGCACCAATAAACGAGGATTTCTTCTACATTTGTCGATTGGTCTGACAGTACTTGTAGCTAAAGTTCCATCAAATCATATCCTACGCCAAATGTTGTTGATGGAAGACCAGCAGTCACCCATGCATATCAGCCTCCCCTCTCCACACGACTGATGTTATCCAAGGGAAAGGCAAAGGCCGATACAGCTAGGCATGTGTGACGTTACGACTCATTTCTAGAAATGAGTGAACTGGAGCAACGTGAAATAAATTCTTGCTCAAGAATACACACACACATCTTAGCCTAGGAATCGAACTTTCTGCCTCATGATTATGAGCCCGACGCTCTAACCACTGACCCATGCGTCTTTCATCATAGGTGCTGTATTAAGGCTGATCTTGGGCTAAACAACGGTCAGTACTGTAGCAAATCAGGCGGAATAACGGCACCAGAAACACAATATTGACAACACAGTAAAACAACAAAGGCAAAGCAGCAGCAGTAGTATCGTGAGAAAACAATGTAAATGGAAAATATCGTCAGAATTGTGATAAACTATATTGTGTGTTCGTATGAATGGTTGTATATGTCTGTATTTATTATATATGTATGTGTGAGATGCGGAACGGTTCCTGTTTGTGTTTCATGAATGATAAGAACGGTGTTGACGGCTTAGAATTGAGAGGGAGGATGATTATTGAAATATATTTCCAGATGGTTCCAGATGGTTCCACTTCGTTGCCCCATTACTCGTGTCTCAGAGTTTCATTTACAAATGTTATTGTCTTAGTTTTATTATTGTATTTTGTATGTCTGTTGTATGTTGTTATATATTGATTCCCGATTGAAGCATAAGGGCGCAAATGCTTGGTTTTCTTTCTTTTTTTTTTTGAGAGACCGACGTTTGGTTTTTAAAGTCGATTAAAACGAGTCTAGCGTTTATCTAGTGCTTCCTTGTATCAAATGAGGAAAGAAAATGCTATAATAACGAACACGGTGAGAAAATGAACACAACTAGGCATTATAACTGGCGTTCTACCGATTGAGCGTTTGTTATATAAGACTTATAACTTTCGTCCAATGATGTAAAATTCTTTGCTGGGTATATATAAGAAAATTGATTAAATTGTCATTAACACTAACTTGATAATTATTCTAACCCAAGGAAAGACGAAAAACGAAAGTGATGTGGGTATGATTTGAACTATCTAACTAAAGGTATGCAATTGAATCGTGTGAGAATATTTTGTTTGATATTCTGGATTTGCTACCAAAGCAGAAACTTTGGAATTGCACTTATTTAATTTTTTTTATTTTGAATTATGTAATAAAATTGCATTTGGTCAATACACAACTTGTAAAACTGAGAGGTGTTTATAATGCACTCGACCAAAAAGGAAATATTTAGAAAAGCTAACGCCCTCCGAGGTAAAAGTAAATGAAGGGATTTGATTGCCCGAGACAAAATGGGTGGACACAGAAAAATAGATAAATCCTGCGTAGGTGTTGATGATCCTACGAAACCAGAGTTAGAAAAAGCAGAGAAAGGGCGGTTTGTGAGCGACTTCACTCCATTTAATTGAGTGACTTTTTCCACGAGGTGTAATTTTCCACCAAAGTATGTAATAGTTGCAACAACACTGTTCAAAATAGAGTGGAAGACAATATTCCATTGTTATTAGAATGCAGAGACATGTAATCACAACGGTTAGAAATGTTGATGGTGCAGTGTAACTTTGTATATTGAAATCAGTATTTGACGTATTTGGGAGAGATGAAATTGGCCTTAGCGGCATGGCTGTCCACCTGATGGATATTGCCTTATTAAGAATGTTTTATATAAATGCTTTGTATTTGCACTTGGGAAAGTGAATGAATATAATGCAGCTATGTCAAACAATTTTTAATGAAGATACTAAAATCACGCTTGTAGCTTTAGGAATGGAAGTAAAGGTCATACTACATGTTTAGCAAACTTTCTATGGATGATTATTGTAAAAATATTTGGTATGACATTGCTTGTTCTATCATACGCTAAACTCAGCTGTGTAAATTTAGTGATGATAAATGCCGTTTGTTTATTCTCAAAACCTAAGAAATATTTAGGTGTACACAAAATTTCATTAATCAATGATGTGTGGTTATGATACAGTGTCCGCACGTGTAATGTATGACTTTACTACACAATACTAAAAATTAAGCTATTACCTTTAACCTGAACACTATTAGTAATACAAATCAACTCCTGAATTATTACCCACGTTAGTATAACTTCTATTTTGCTATATTTCTGTTTTTCTACCAAAGCTTACATTCTCTAGTCCCCTTTAAATTTACTACTTAGTTTCGATTAACACAACAGAAACTTATAGCTATAATATATCCGAATGTTCAGCTTGGATTCATATCATCCAAGCAGCGTTGCAACTGATTATATTTTCACTATGGTACTACTGCATCCTGAATGCTTGATTTTTATTGGCAGTTCAGCACTACCATATAGAGATAGTAATGATAAATATAATTAGTATTTATCTTTAGCTGTAAACCATTTCTCATTAATTAGTGATACAATGTCTACATATGTTCTGCAAGTACTTGCTATATTTCATTAATAGTTAAACTATTAGCGTGAAACTTAGTGCACTAATAATCCTATGAGTTAAGTCTAAAAACCGTAACCCTACACGCTGCGTTAGTTAGCAAAGTTTTCTATTTCACTAGCCTTTCTTTATTTGATTATATACGATTTCAGCATACACGATTATGTTATATTAGATCCCTTGTCACTCCTGTTTACATAACATGTAGCTTTGTCTATGTTACATCCTAATTCTCAAGATTGATAGGATACGGTACATATCGACGTGAGCATGTGTCTTTTTCTCTGTGTGTGTGTTTGTGAGTGTGTGTGGGTGTCTGTGTGTCTGTCTGTGTGTGCGTGTGTGTGAGTGTCTGGAAATTGTTAGTGTGTGTGTGTGTGTGTGAATATATTTGAGTGTAGGTAGGGAGAAATAATGGATATAGACTACTTTTATTGGTTGTCTATTCATGATGAAGTATTCTTACTACTTTAAGGAATCTATTATATTGGTATAAACATTTTTGTGTAGGGAAACTCATGTCTGTGCGTGTGTGCGTCTGTGTCCGTGTGTGTATGTGGAAGCTGGTCTGTTTGTAAGCATGGTTATGTGTATGTATGTATGTATGTATGAGTCTCCGAAAATTCATATGCTGTGTACGTGTGTTTGTGTGCGCGCGAGCTATAAATTGTCTTAGAATAAGATACCTCTCTGTGCCTGAAATTCCGTATTGGTGTGAACCTAAACATCAAAAGTATAATACATACCTTTATATTTAACATACCAGGCGCTCAGTCTTTTTTTCACAGCCCCAAATTATATCCTCCGTATTTCTTCTCGTTATCTATATTACTTTCTATTTTTTACTGTATATATTCATTTGAACTGCATGGGATATTTCGCCAAAGCTTTGCAAAACAAATCTTTGCGATTAGCTTATTTTAGATTCGAGTTTGCTGTATTTTTCCTTAGTTTTGTATTAATATACTTGCCATGGTCTTTTTAGCACGTTCTGAATAAGGCCATTCTAAAATTTGTAACGCTAAAGTCTCCAGAATATATCTATTATCGGCTAGTATGTAATGAGAAAACTTGCTAATTCGTAGTCAGTTATAGTCCTTGACGTTCTGATGTGTACTCTGTTCAATATGTTACAGTACAGTTATATTTATAAATACGTGTGTGGGGGCTCCTTTGTGCGTTTGTAAGTGTGTGTCTGTGTATGTTTATGTGTGTGTCAGTGTGTGTGTCTGTCACGTTTAATATCTGGTTATTTTTTCATATATATTCTTCACAATTTCGCTTCCTGGATTTTCAAAACCACGATCAGGTTATCAGTGAGCATTAACTACAGTTGTTCTCCAAAGCTGCCCGGGAAGTGAAAAGCATACAGTGAGATTTGTGATGCTTCAAATCACCAATCTGTTTATTACACACGCACACACATACATATATGTACGTACATGCACACACATACATACATATATATATA